>NW_013669056.1:5076-25031 GCF_000517525.1 Limulus polyphemus
GAATCAGTTTTTTGTAGATAGAAATAAAGATTGTCAGTAATTAAATTATCTTTTTCATTTGTAATAAAGTTCTGTTTAATTGTTTTTTGTGTGTGTTTGTTGGGTTGTTTGGGATGGCTTTGAATTTCTATTTATCTGAAAGGTGTATTGTGTATGACATTATTTACTGAGGGGAAGACTCCACATTTTTCTTATGATGAAAAAGTCTAGGAATAGAAATTAGTTTTTGAATTATATTTTATAGTGAATGTAAGATTAAGGAGTTCTGAGTTATGGTGAGACAGACATTTTTACTGTATTATTAAAGTCAACAACATAACTGCTCTATAGATGAATTATGTGATGGAAAGGAGAGGAAACTGCATTATCTTTAAAGTCTTTAATGAGATATCATTCAACATATGTAACTTTAAGCTTATTACCAAAACAGTATACGAAATTAACTTACAAACAGGTCTGTTTTCATAAAATTTTGGAACTAGCCCTTCATCAAGTAGCATCAAATGTCACTAATAAAACTTCAAATACAATAAAACTATAAAAGCTTAAGAGCAAAATCATTTTTTTACATTTTAATTTGAATTAACTTTACTCTAGGAACTGTCAGAAAGTGAATCCAGTGGTAGATCACAAAAAGAGAAAGGAAAAATTGAGAGAAAAATGTATAAAAGTAAGAACAACATATAAAATAGCAAATTGAGTTAAAGCAAGAAATGAAAGTCAAAAAATTAGTGAATGTTGAGCAGTCATGGTTGGTAAGGATAAAAAGTAATACTAAAGAAGGTAGATAGAGCAAGAAGAAACAAAAATAAATACAAAAATTAACTAAACAAAAATGTGGAGTAGAAAATAGTCTGAAAGCAAAATATGGAGAACAAAGGGGAGAAGGATGGGGAAAATATAAACATGAAAAACAAACTTTTATTTAAATAAGTAGGGGAAATGGATCCAAGAATCTGGATGATGTTCTTTTGTGTTCATGTGAGAAATGGTTAATGGAAACATTCCTTAAATTAATTAGTATGAGATGTTAAGGATATTCTTTTCCACCACAGCATTTTTGATTATTTGTGTGAAAAAGTATGTTGTACACAATCAAATCTTTTTAATAAAGTACTTCTACTAAAGATTCGTTTAGAAATTTATTGAGTCAGTCTGCATGAAAGGCGAGTTTCATGATAGGAATAAAAGCACTCACTTTAATTTTAAAGTTTTTACATTTCATTTACATAACCTCTAGAACCTACTAAATGAATATTAAACATTTTTAGTAACACTGTATATTGTATCTGTAGGTTTCTCAACACAAACAGTATACTTTGTAACAATCTAAAATGAACATGCTGCTACAATCAGGGTTCAACCAAAAAAACAATTTATTCACCATAACTACACTTAGAAATAAATTCAACACTTATCAAAACACAGTTAATCAAAAAGTGCCTGGCCAGGACTTCACACCAATAGTAATAAACAACATATCATTAATATTAATAATATCAATATTATTTCAAATAATGGAATCAGGAAAAAGAACAGAAAGAAAAACCAAAAAATACAGCAAATACAATATTCCAAAAATACCTTTCAATATCACTAAAAATATCAAGTGATAAACAGCAACAATTCACTAGCTGTCTCGTAACTCTCTCTCTTAATGAAGCTTCTGGCAGAGTATTTATTTACAGAGTAGGTCATGAGAGTACAATCTCATATGATCATAAATTTACATACTTGTACATTAATAGTATCTGTATGTTACTGCTAGGGAAGCTGGTGTAAGTTTCATCATACACACATATCTACTCAAAATCCAAATGATTAACTAGAAGGTGGGGTAGCATTTTAATGTAACTAAAAATTCTTAAATAAACTAAACACTAAAAGAAAATAATAAATGAATGATAAACACAACCATAATATAAAAAAAATAGAATTTGTTATTTCCCAACTTGACTCCAGAGTTTTCAGAAACATCCTCCAAGTATAATGAAAAGAATGGTTGAGAAACATGAAAAAAAAACTGAGTAATACAGTTCTTTCTTATTGTGAAGTTACAAAGTACTTATATTCACAGTTTAAACTTATATACTTTTATTAAACATGTTTTCTGTTTTGTTTTTAGTTTGCTACAGTGATACGTGACAATAAAGAAATTAATCACAGTGTGAGCTATTATGCTGTTTCTAGCAAACTGTAAAACCTGCTCTGAAAGGCATGCAAACATGCAAAGCTCTTAGTTACATCTCAGTAAAGTAATAGAATAGGCTTGAAGGAAAATTTGCATTACATTAAGGTTTAGCATAGTATAACTAATTTGTGCCAAACTCAGAAGACCAAACCATAGAAGGGAAAATCTAAAATAGACAACTTGGTGCAAATGTTCAGTTGCCAAATTTATAGTTATATGATAAAATTAGCCCACAAAGTATAAAGCTTTATCTAGCAAATCTGTATTTTGTGAAAAACAATGACATTTTAATTACCATACACTAAATATGGATATATATATATTATTACCATTTATGAATAAATGCATAAATTTTAGTCATTTTCATTAAAACATATAACAATAAATAAAAAATGTACCTAAAAAAACAATGATTTCTAGTACTTATGATGTTGCAAAATCCATTTATGCTCAGAAGATGTGCTCGCTAAGCCTCAATTATTCTCAAATTGAGGTGAACATATAATAATTACTGTAAATTTTAAATATACATTTTAGAAATAAAAAAATTATCACTCACTAGAATAAGAAATCATAGAACTATTTTAATTTTCTAGGTAAACAAGGTTAAGAACAATTAATTTTTGTTCAGAGCAATGGTTTAGTAAACACACTTCAACATTTCCTAGCATACTATAGCTTTCCTTGCCAAAAAATTTATAGGTAATTTTCAGATTTGTATGCTTTAGAATGTGCTTTTTCTATCGGTTATAGACATGTACTTAAGACAGGTAGGCATGAGCAAACCAGTGGTTTCAAAACAATAAAGGGATGGGAGAGACTTCTCTGGTAAGTTTGCTACATATATTGATATCTTAACAAATCAAGTTGGGAGGTTCTTATTTAATGTTCTAGTTTGTCAGTATTTGAAGTTTGAGTTTTGATTGGTTAGGCAGAAGTAATAAAATGTAAATTGAACAACTCAAAGGATCATGTGAAATAAAAGAATGAATACTGAGCAATATTTTGTATTATTTTATTTTGAATTAAGAACTTAAATCTTAAATAATATTAAAAGTTGATTTATTATCTATGTTTTGATGCCAAGTTTATTGATATACAATGATAATAAAGTAGTTTAATTAACTTTTGAATGTAACTGTAAAAAAATCATGACATGAGCAATTTGACTCCGATCCATGCACACAGGGTTAAACTGGTTTCCCAAAATCTAAATCATCAAATAAAACTACATAAATTTGGCTAATCAACTTTAACTTTATTTCAACTGCTTCATGAAATCCAGATCATTTGATAAAAACTACACAAGTTATAATACTGAAGGTTAGTCACAGCAGTGAGCTTTAACTCTTTAACTTCCTTTTAATTGGTGTTACTAAATGTGAGCATCATTCATGAAAACTATGCATATTAAACTTTCTAACAATAAATAAATAAATAGTTTTAGATTGGAAACTTTTGCAACATTTGTGAATGTATTGGAAAATTTTCACAAAACAAATGACAGACCATACCATATAATGTCAGAAAGAAATCTTAATAAAACTCCTTACATGTAATGTTTTATTAGAAACCAGATACATACTCAAACTTGTGATCTAAAATCTTACCATTTCGTGTTTCGAGTCCTGGAATCTATAAATGCCATCCCAGCTACAGCCTCATTCAAGTTCTGACCTGTCATTGAGTTATTCTGAAACAAAAAATGTATGCTTGATGATTCTTCTCTTCAGTTTTAGAATAAAATGTGTAAAATATTTCTTTAATGGGATGAAAGTTAATTGACTAGATGTTCCACTTGTCATTTTACAACATAATTTCAAGATTTAATATTATACTCAAAACTTGAAAATTCTTTGAAATAAATCTTAACTGGCTTTTTATTGATTCATAAAATCTAATAACACACTGTTTGAACAATAAAAAAAAATTAACTACCAAATAATATTCCATATAATGTTCTGAATTTAAAATTATCATTCTTTGTACGCCAATATAAATAAAACATTGGTGATTTTAAAAATCATAGATGCAATTGATAGTTCATTCTATTCTACATCTTTACATTGTGGACTGAAATCTCTTAATGTTTGGGCTACTGATCTTATTATTTTGATATTTAGTAATTTTTCCCAGGCTTCTTAATCTCTTAATGTTTGGGCTACTGATCTTATTATTTTGATATTTAGTAATTTTTCCCAGGCTTCTAACAGTCTTTACAAAATAAAATGCCTGATCTTTTTCCAGTACCCATACCTAAGTTTCCAGGACTTCATGGGTCTCACGAGGCAAGAGATTCAAAGTGGCCAATACAAGATATAAACAAATATGATTCCAATAATAAATCTTTTGTTCATTTACTTTTAATTTACTTTTTAATTTAGCCAAGTAGTTTACATGGAATGTGTATGATACTGAAATTTCAGGACTTTTCCAGGACCAAAATTTAAAACTTCATAGACCTGTTTTCTTTAAAACATTTACTGTTTGCTAACTCATAATTTGTTTAAGATTCAATTTCAAAATTCCCTAAACATTTGTTACTGAAACTTTTCTTTATAAATAACACAACCAATTATATTTGATGAAAACAATTTGTCTTGCAACAATTCTTTAAAACAACCATCACATGTCAAAACATACAGTCTATAAATTACTTGTTACTGTCATGAACTAAAGCACTTAATTGTCAGTGATCACTGATCAGGCCACAAAATATACAGATTAAAAGTTTTCAGCTACATAATAGTGATGACTGGAAGGACTCAAAACATATACAGAACAAGTTTTCAGTTATTTGACAGTGATCACTGTTAACATACAAAACATGTACACAGTAGACTTTCAGTTACTTGGTAGTGATAACTGTTAAGACTCAAAATATGTACAGTGCAAATTTTCAGTTACTTGACAGTGATCACTGATAGGATGCAAAGCATGTACACAACAAGCTTTCAGTTACTTGATAATGATGACTGTAAGGACACAAAGCATGTACACAACAAGCTTTCAGTTACTTGATAATGATGACTGTAAGGACACAAAGCATGTACACAACAAGCTTTCAGTTACTTGATAATGATGACTGTAAGGACACAAAGCATGTACACAACAAGCTTTCAGTTACTTGATAATGATGAATGTTAGGATGCAAAACATAGACAACAAAACCTCACTTACATGATAATGATGACTTTTATGACTTAAAGCATGTACACAACAAGGTTTTATTTAGTTGACTGTGACCAAAGTTGTACACTAAAAATAACTAATAAACTTGAACATACTTTATACTAATTATATACAGATACAGAAACAAATAAACTACAAATTTCTTTTTACTTCACAATAATTATTATCACACTGTCACAAAAATGAGTATAATCTATGTGACACTAGTTGAGAGTTTACGAAAAAAAACAATAATAAAACTTAAGTTATTTCTTACCTGCTGTAGCGTGAACAAACTACTCCCCAAACAGTCAAATATTTCCACCACACCATTGCTTTGAGCAAAAGCCAACATAGTACAATCAGGAGACCACAACAACTTCCTCCAATGAGGACACTGATCTTTGGGGACTTGAGTTAAAGAAAAATATTACAATCAGTGACAAAAAAAACTAGACTTTTGTTAAATAGCATTCTTGTAGAAATCTGGTAGTTATAAGGAATGACTAAACATAAATTTAAAATATCCAAAACAAATATATTAGTATAGAGAAATGAAACTAATTTGGAATTGATAAACAGATGAAATTTCAAGTTAAACAGATGTATTTTTAAGCAGCTTAAAAAGGTTTATACCCTCATATGGGCTCTATTTAGAACACTGTATCATGAGTAAATGTGATTTTGAATGACACTAAAAACTTGCACAGAAATTCTACCTGTGCCAGGTATTTTCAAATGTTAATGACTGGAGTGCTGGCTTTTGAGATATATGTATCACTTTTACTTCTAATTCATTGTTTTGACCTAGAAATTACACTGGTACTTAAAGCTCTAAAGATCATTTTCACAAAACATGTGCTGAGAATGCGAGTTGAAAATTGTTGTCATAGATTAAATACGAGTTGTTGTAAAGTAGCTCATCTAGAAAATATCACTTCGATAAAAAAAAATCAATAGATACTCAACTTTTAGAATTCATCCACTACAGTAAAGTTGGAAATGATCCAGTGAGAAAGACAGACAAAACAAAGTAAACTCTCAGCAACAAAAATTTCAACTGTGCAAGTAATGAATATTAATAAATAAATACAAATATTAACTTCTCCAGCAAACAACTAATATATTCCCAACTTTCAGTTTTAAACAAAGGACTAAACTTTGCCCCTATACCATACATAGATTCTAAATTCAACACAACTACTGGAATACAAGTAACATGAAATTAAGTATAAAATTTCCAAGTAGAACTAAAAAAACAAAGACTTACATAACAAAAGATGACACAGACATTTTAATGGACCTTATAAAACAATGGAGCTACAGTTATTGAGGGTATGTCTAGCAATGACAAAGGTCTTATCTCTGATAACACAAACCTATTACAAATGAATAATAATAATAATAAGAGATCCTAATATAGCAACTAAAATAAAATTGAGCAAATTAATGGGTGACCCTGTCTAACTGAGAGAAATTAATTTGGACAG
The DNA here is from genome assembly GCF_000517525.1 of Limulus polyphemus. Classification (NCBI taxonomy): domain Eukaryota; kingdom Metazoa; phylum Arthropoda; class Merostomata; order Xiphosura; family Limulidae; genus Limulus; species Limulus polyphemus. The sequence goes on from NW_013669056.1 coordinate 11,929, forward strand.
TTGTTCTGACAATGTTACATGACATAAAATTTATGTTTTACTCAAGATCCATAAACTGAATAAATAAATCAATTGCACCAGTTGAAATATTAAAAGTTCTACATACAACACAGCCCAACACACTGGTTTCTTCTTAACTCTTATTTACCATATATTCTCCTGCCTTAATAACTTTCCCGATTTCAAGTTGATGAAGTAGCTGAAAAACTATTAATTAACTGTTATGTCTAGTCTCTTCACTAGAATTCCAAATAAAGATGGCGTCACAGTTACATGAAACAGAGTTGAAAATGACAAGACTTTAGACAAAACAAACACTTTTCTTCCATCACAAAACTTCTAGAAAAATAATAATCTTCTTCATTATTCTATTTTCTTCTACAAACGTCAAATGTTTATAGAAAAATCTAAACAGTCAGTCTACTAGCACATATCTTCTACAATCTAACTATAGATATGACGGAATCTTTACGATCTGGAAACATTCTCTCAATTTCTTGGAAGAGGTATGTGATAATTTAAAAAATCATCATTATTCTATTCAGTTTACAATTAAAATGAAAAATAATAAGCTTTTCTTTCTTGATATTTCAGTAATAAATTATAACTAGTCACAAAAGCATATAAACAACCAGCACTACACAGTGTTAATACATTCTGCATTATCAGTCTTCCACAGTGTTAACACATTGCGTATCATCAGTCTTCCACAGTGTTAACACATTCCGTATCATCAGTCTTCCACAGTGTTAACACATTCTGTATCATCAGTCTTCCACAGTGTTAACACATTCTGTATCATCAGTCTTCCACAGTGTTAAAACATTCCGTATCATCAGTCTTCCACAGTGTTAAAACATTCCGTATCATCAGTCTTCCACAGTGTTAACACATTCTGTATCATCAGTCTTCCACAGTGTTAACATATTCCACATCATCAGTCTTCCACAGTGTTAACACATTCCATATTATCAGTCTTCCACAGTGTTAACACATTCCGTATCATCAGTCTTCCACAGTGTTAACACATTCCGTATCATCAGTCTTCCACAGTGTTAACATATTCCACATCATCAGTCTTCCACAGTGTTAACACATTCTGTATCATCAGTCTTCCACAGTGTTAACACATTCTGTATCATCAGTCTTCCACAGTGTTATCACATTCTGTATCATCAGTCTTCCACAGTATTATCATGCTTTACCTCACCACATCACCAGTCAGAGAAATTTTCATGTTTTTATTACCTTCCTTTCAGTGTTATCACATTTTGTCTCACCAGTCTTCCACAGTGTTATCACATTCTGTATCACCAGTGTTCCACAGTGTTATCACATTCTGTATCACCAGTGTTCCACAGTGTTATCACATTCTGTATCACCAGTGTTCCACAGTGTTATCACATTCTGTATCATCAGTCTTCCACAGTATTATCATGCTTTACCTCACCACATCACCAGTCAGAGAAATTTTCATGTTTTTATCACCAGCCTTTCAGTGTTATCACATTCTGTCTCACCAGCCTTCCACAGTGTTATCACATTTTGAATCACCAGTCTTCCACAGTTTTATCACATTTTGTATCATCAGTCTTCCACAGTGTTTTCACATTTTGAATCACCAGTCTTTCACAGTGTTATCATGTTTAACCACATCACCAGTCAGACAAATTTTCATGTTTTGTCTCACCAGTCTTTCAGTATTATCACATTTTGTCTCACCAGCTTTCCACAGTGTTATTACATTTTGTCTAATCAGTCTTCCAAAAAGTGATATCACATTTTGTTTCACCAGCCTTCTACAAAGCAAGATAAAGTTTTGTCTTCATCTCTGTGGTCCTGAGTTTTGGAGACAGAATACATTATAATCATCAGTGTAGCTGCAATGTAGCCAACTGATGCCCTAGTCTCACTCATATTGGGCAACCATTCTGATGAAAATAATCATTATGTTTGATGGCATGTCCTGAAAATATATTTCCTATAGATACTCACCTCTTCACATAGTTAAGCTATCTTCCTCAGCTCTTCTCCACATTCTGCCAAATAAATTTTCATGCCACTATCCTTGTGAACACTCCCACCCAATTTCATGCAATTCCAAATGAACTTGTATTTCTGCATGATAACATCATTGTGTAGCAAAAGCCCTACACCAATAACTCCTTAGAAATGGTGAGGATGGGTGGGAATGTACGAAAAGATATCTATCAGAAATACATTTTCAGGTAAGAAAACTGTTAACTTCCAAAACATATACTCACCTCTGCAAATAGTTTAGCTAGAATCCTAGTTATGATGGTGAAGAGAAGGTTACCATGGTGAGTCCCCTTCAGAAAGTGTCCTAAGGAGGCCCATGTGGTGTGACACCTGATAACAAGGACTCCATGGGGGTGCACCCATGGGAGACCACATCTTTTCTCATCGAGGGTATAGTCATCAACTGCATAGGAAAGAAAAGAGGCAAATAAGCCAGATCTGTGTTGCTTGGATGGGTGGAATTGATACATGGCTGTCCAAGTACTTACACACAAGATGTACAACAGCCAATATGTGTAGTGAGGTTGGGACTCTTTCAGACTACACCTTGGGTGCTCAAATCCTCTACCATCAGACTCAACAGGTCAAATCCAGCTGTACGAAAACTTATAATAAATATCCATGCTCACCTCCTCTATCGTTAGTTTTTATGGACCTCATGCCATCTGCAGGAGGAGAGCACTGTATTGTTACGGTATGGATACGTTTATACACCTTTACGTGACCATTAGTCTCTATGGGCCCTTTGCCAGCTGTAGGAGTAGGGTATGTTTGAGATGTAGTAGAGACTGGTAATAGTGTTCACCTCGACTACTGAACAGACACTGGCTGCAGGAGGAGGACTTGTGAGATACAGATGTTGAATGGAATGGTATAGTAAGTTGTATCATCAGTCTATATGTAGTTAGAGATGTGTGATGTATCACAGATAGATGTGGGTGGACCAGCACTACACACTTTGTGTCACTATTGCTCCACTTCCCACTGTAATGGGAACCCTTGTTCTAACCCCAACAGGTAAGTCCCAATCAGTAAGGATTCTAAATGATCCACAAACCTGGCAGCTAGGAACTAGTAAGAGGCAAGGGTATCCTATACTTCACTCAATGAGGAGGGAAGAATTCACATAGGGGAGATCCAAAGAATGTACCTGTATCTTCATTGGCTTTTCAGTCAGGAAAAATCTTTTACTGGAGAAAGAGCAATGCCAGTTATGAACACCCAGCAAGTAAGAGCCAGAGAAGTGGGTAGAAACACCACTCTGGTTCTGGCTTTTTTCATGATAGTTCATGGAATAGGTATTGTCTGGATTGGCCAAGGAATGTGATATTGATAGAAATATATATATATATAATATATATATATACCACGAAGAAATCTCTAGTGGTCTTGCAGAGCACTCCATCTCACAGTGGGCACATGTAGGATCAGGGTTGATGGTATAAGTATTTTCCATTACACTAACTTGATGCAGATATTGGGTAACTATACCTGGGAGACAAGTGGGATCTTACTGAATGAAAAGGGGTCCTGAAAGGGAAATGGTGCACATTCTACTCAAAGATGGTGAGGAATGGGAGAATGGCAATCTGTGGAAGCCAAAAGCCATCAGGGGATAAAACAGCTAGAAGGTATAGAGATGGAAGATGGAGATGGATGTGTGAAGATAGCCCACATGCTCACCTGGAAAAGCTCATCCAATGGCTGGTGAAGAAGTGGTAGAAAAGAATAAAAAGGGTGACAAATAGAACACACAGGCATTCACATCCCAAAATAACATGGAAAAACTGGATGGTCTCCAAAAAGGAAAGATCAAAAAGTGTAAAATCCAGTGACCAGATTAGCCATAGTTTGCGGGCAAAGAAGATAAGCTGAACTTAGTTGAGACAAGAGAACAAGGAATGTCCAAAACACTGAGTGGGTGTGAGAAAGGACCAAGATTCCCAGAAAACCACACCCTCCCAAGCAGCTTCTGTAAAAGGAGGGAGGGAAGGAGAAGAGGAAGCATCCCAGAATTGGTTAACAGATATAAACAGTTAAAGAAAGGAATGCTAGCCATGAGTGGTGAATATGACAAGCAAAGGCCCACACCATAACAACAAACACAAGAGTGGCTGATGCTGAGGAAAAGGGAAAAGCAAGGAATGGGAAGATCCAAACAAAGGACAAATTGAACAAAGAAAACATAGAGAAATGAGTAGGAAGGCATCTAACACACTGATCATGGCTAACTGTATACTGGGTGAATAAAACCGTAGATGGGGTCAGAGGGAGGAGAATTGGGAAGAAAGGCAAAAAGAGGATGAGCAACAAAAGAGACTAAAGTGGAGAAATGGAAGACGAATGTCAGCAGAAAGTGAGACCAACAGCATGAGGAGAGAAATGTACACACAGAATTGTATGTGTGTGATAGTCACTGGCTAGAAAAGGGACAAACAAGAATAGTGGTAGAGGTAAGATGAGAAATGGAGGATAGCATGGTATCTGGAATGGAATGGTGAGAAGGAGACTGATCTAGATGAAAAATGGAAAAAAGCCTGGGAATAGAATGAAAACAGAAGTTGTATGTTATCAGACCAGGTCACCAGGAGGAAAGGAACACCAAAAAAAGACATCTGGGCAAAGAAATGGATCCAGATGAATAATACACACAAGAAGAGAGAAGGGATACAGTAAAGAGGAATGTAACCCGACCCATCAAGTCCCAACAACTAAGGAAAAAGTACAGAGGGATAGAGCAGAAGTGGAACAGGCCAAACAGAAAATGGTACAAATGTCCAGAGAAGTTATCAGAAACATGAAGAAGTGCCACAGATAAAAGGTGGTGGGAGAAGAGGGAGTACAGAAGGATAGAGAAAAAGAAAAAAAACACAAAATATTAAAGCTTTTAAAACAAAATCTAAAGAAAACAAAAATCAAAGTTTCGATAATGAAACATACCTTATTAAATTGAACACAGAGAAGAAATTTAAACACTTCTGGTCAATACAGTATCTAAGAGAAAAAAATGAAGATTCATGAGTGCAAATGTATAGAAGGAGTTAGTGTGCATGAAGGTGTGTCACTCTCCTATTTGTGGAGGGCTTTTCCTGCATGATTACATCATCATGCTGTGGTGCACATTCACATGGAATCACATAAAATTGGGAGGGAGTTTTCACAAGGCTAGTGGTATGCAAGTCTCTTTGGCAGAATGTATAGAAGAGTTGAGAAAGATAGCTAAACTTTGTGAAGAGGTATCTAACAGAAATACCTTTTCAGGGTACCCAATTGAACAAAATACTTATTTTCATCAAAATAGTTGCCCAACATAATTTTTAACAAATAAGTAAGTAAGAAAGTCTAAGGAATGATTAATCAATTGTGATGTAAGCCAACCAAGCAATAGTAGAAAACTTACTGTTGTTTACACTGTACTTTTCTTTACCAAGCAATAGTAGAAAACTTACTGTTGTTTACACTGTTCTTTACCAAGAAATAGTAGAAAACTTGCTGCTATCTACACTGTACTGTTCTTTACCAAGAAATAGTAGAACACCTACTGCTATCTAAACTGTACTGTTCTTTACCAAGAAATAGTAGAACACCTACTGCTATCTAAACTGTACTGTTCTTTACCAAGAAATAGTAGAACACCTACTGCTATCTACACTGTATTTTTCTTTGATAACTTTGGCCTAAATTACAGCATACTTACAACAAATATATAATTTATGCTGCATTTAACCAAATGTGCATGGGACTGGTCACTGGATCAATCGGGTACTGCAGAAGTAATATTGACAATAATTCCAAATTTACTAATTGTATCTACACAAATTAATGCAAGCTTTTAGTAGAATGTACAAGTCTGTTGTATAAAAAAAAAATCACATGAGTTACAAAGGTATTTGTACTCAAGACATGTCAGTGAATTGATGACTTCTGTCTGTATCATACTGTGACATGATGAAGTGCATGGTGATGTTCATGTGAAAAACAAAAATACTTTTGTCCATCATACAGTTTGCATAATCTCTAGAACCTTGAAATGCATATCTACAGTTTTTTTCAGTATCCCTTTATATTGTATCTGATATTTACTCTTCTTTACCATGTACTGTCACTAAATCAGCAATAAAGGGTAAAAATGTATTGTTTATAACTCTGATACCAAATACATAATACCATCCCTTTGACCCCCACCTGGGTGAATAGGTTTAAAAAGACAAGACTAAAATAACTTTTGAGCAGGATTAAAGACTAGGTACCAAATCTTGAACAATTTTTTTTTCCAGTATAATATACAAATTTGATAAGTAATATATTAGTGAAACTGGCAGGCCACTTTAGGTTAACATTAATGAACACAGAATGCACTTGATTCCTTTCTTGATGAGCTAAGGTTAGTAGATGCTGATCATTATTTATGCTGAAAACAAGAAACAAAATGAGATGAAGCAAGAGACTACTGACAAATAATCTAATTGAAAAAGGAGAACAGCAGAAAGCCATCCAATTCCTTTTATGATAAACCAAAGTTGGTTATGTTGATATCAATAATGGAGCAAATAGAATGGAGCAAGAGGTTACTGAAAGCGAGCAAAACCATACATAAAGGGATACAGAAGAGAAATTATACATAAAAACAAGGAATCAATTATGATCTTGGGAGAATAAACATCAGTAGTTTTTGTGATTATAATCTTCACAAGTGGTATAATTCTAATTCCTAAAATGGTATAATCTTTCTTAAAATCAGTTTTGCACAATTATGAGATTATAAAGTTTAATGAAAGTTTTTGTCTAATTTTAATTTTTAATTTTTGTAAATTATTTCATTCGATAACAATTTTTAAAGATTAGGCATACTGTCATATCTTTTGCAACAATTTATTTGTTGCACATTATATGTTGATCTACATTGTGTCATTTCCAGTAGTATACATTTAGAAAAAACACTTCCCTGACAAAGAGATAGTGAATGAATATGGAAGCTTCTAACAAATAAGTATAATACAGAGTTACACAGAAAGTACAATTTCATTAATGTGACATTGTTTTCTATGAAGCTATTAAGTTCCCAACATTTGCATAACAATTGCTGTTTACAAGTCATTTCTGTAAACAAATATCCCAAAATATTATTTTATATCTTCTTCACATTAACTCTTTCACTTCCCTGGAATTTTGTATCACCCTAAAGAAAGAGTATTTCCTTTCAAACTTCCCAAAGTTTTACCAGTTTCAAGCCCCAAAAAAGTAAAGAAATATTTAAACATGTGCCTCTTTGATATTTTATTGTGTATATCTAAAAACAAACCTGGTAATGGGAGAATGATTCATATGTAAACACAGAAGAGAGGAAATAAATTTTCAAATATGTTAATCTTAATAAACAGGTAAATATAATTAAAGCAAAAGTTATAATTTTCCTGTACTTAAAAAGGTATTTCCTATAGGTACTTACCTCCTCTCACAAAATTAGCTATTCTTGTTCAGTGCTGTCCTCTATATGCAAACATTTTCTTTACGCATGCCACAAGCCTTCTGCTCCACCCTACTGGAATTGAAAGCTTCCAATGTGTCTCTCATGCAAATCATCATGCATCACTTCTCCACCAATAGGAGAATGCCACAAGCCTTCTGTTCTGCCCTACTGGAATTGAAAGATTCCAATGTGTTTCTCATGCATCACTTCTATATCAATAGGAGCATGACATGCTCACATGATGCAAGTGACTCCCTCTATACTCCTCTCCCAAACTATCACTTCGAAGTTTGGCAGAAGACTTAAACACTGGAGGAAAGTGGGGAAAAAGGGTGGAAAGTGTGAGGTGAGGTAAGTACCTATTGGAAATACATTTTCAGTATAGGAAAATTATAACTTCTGATACAATACTTACTTCATCTCACAAAATTAGCTAGAATCCCACATTAAATAGGAGGAGGGACTGGTGCCAGAGAATTATAGAAATACCCTCTGAAAGCATCTGAAGGATACCCTTGGAAATAAGAGAGTCAGATCCGAAGATCAGATGAGGAGAACCACACCACTTCTGAAACAGGTATACTCTTTGCCCCTCTGTGAAATGTGAAGAAGATAAGAGTGGAAAAGGAGATGAGCACATCTAAGTGGGAGAGAACTGTGTCAGGATTGTGATCCTAGCCATATGAAATAAATACAACTAAATCCCATAAATAGCAAAGTGGGTAAAACAATGGATGTGTCCTCAGGTGTAGAGTGACTAGGGTGCAACGGATCGTATTCAGTAAGTCAATTACATCGAAAACCCATGCCGCTGGGAACTGACATCCATGCAGGGGTAGGATGAGGATCATACCATCTTCACCTTAAAACCAAGAGACTGGGGAATTGAGAATCACACTGTCTCCCAGGTATGACACAAGTATTAGCACTGAGCTATCGATCCGGTATTGTAAGGATTTCTATAGCATGCAATCAACTCCCCCAATTGGGAAACTTACCGGAACCATCCAAAAGGCAGTAACATCCCCATTTTGAGATAAGACGAGGGAAAGCCAAAGGACAGAACCATAACAATCTCATGTACTACTTCTGTGACCCACAACACAGATGAAGGAAAATCAAGGGAGGAAGATAGACAACCCAAAACATATGAGGACTTGTATTGTTTGTTTCTACTCTAATTCCAAAACTCAGCCAAGAAGAGCAAAGAAGAGGACAGTACATCATCTACACTCGCAGAACACCACAGTCCTACTTTGCACTGAATGATTATAGGCATTTTTGTGTGAAACCCATTCAGGAGGGTGCCTCCACGGTTGACCACCCCAGCAGCTTCATAAAGGAAAGGGGTAAGGACTCCCATACTACACTAGAAGAAAGGAGGGTGAAAAGGAAGTGGAGAGTCAGGAGAAACATCATCATCCGAGACAGTACAATAAGTGATCATAAAAAGCTATTTTAAAAAGCAGACCATACCGAACTATTCACTACAGGCATGGCAGGAATGGGAAGCTATCCCTTTCTGCTTTACCCCTTTAGTCCAGAGGTTCAAACCTGCATGTTTATGAAACAAAATATCGTTAGGTTATCACCTACAAGTAATTTTATGAAACACCCCATTACAATGATGAGTATTGCATAGCCATGGAATACAAAGCACAAGTCAACATGGCTATACAGTGCAGATTTCAAGTTAAAGAATACCTGGTCAGGCACCAATCGCCACAGAGTGGGATCCATATAATGAGTAATAAATAAAAAGGCCCCTGAAAAGAAAAGAAAGTATGAATAGAAACTTACCAGTCAGAGTTCCAACGAAGTATGAAGAACGGCCACAGGTGAAAGATGTAAACCCAACAAAGAAGAAACCACGATATGATGTTGATAATGGGAGACAAATGTATTGGCCGTGGTCCACATACCTGATTATAGTATTTTATCCAATGGACAACAGAGACAAGAAGCAAGGGAAAAGGTGAGGTGTCTAACCTGATGAGAAGATAACTGGAACAAATTCTGGGAGGAAGAAGGCAAGGAGGAATAAATCAATCAGATCAAAAGTTGGACCCAATTGGTGAGGATTGAAGGTGAAAGATCATCAAGGGAGGAAGACTGCCAGGGAATAAAGAGTAGGGAACAGGTATCATGGAAGGAAGCCATACAAGAAATATAACTACGAAAAGCCTTAACAAGATACAGAAACTTATCTGGATCTGGTCGAGGGTAAAGATGAGAAATGGAAGGAAGGGAAATAAGCAAAAAGGAGGAGCTACCCTCTCGAGCCTCCAAAGTCTTTGGGAGGAAGGAAACCATCCAGAAAAAGGTTTGTTTGTTTGTTTTTGAATTTTGCGCAAAGCTACCCAAGGGCTATCTGCACTAGCCATCCCTAATTTAGCAGTGTAAGACTAGAGGGAAGGCAGCTACTCATCATCACCCACCGCCAACTCTTGGGCTACTCTTTTACCAATGAATAGTGGGATTGACCTTCACATTATAATGCCTCCATGGCTGAAAGGGCAAGCATGTTTGGTGGGACGGGGATTTGTACCCATGACCCTCAGATTGCGAGTCGAGTGCCTTAACTACTTAGCCATGCCAGATAAAGGAGAAGATAGGTAGGGTGATAAAAAGGGTAGGTAAAATGAGGGAATGGAGTACCACCTTAACATCCCAATCCAGAAGGGTAGGTCACCTAGGAGGACAACGCAACTGGAAGGAATGCAGTAGCATGGTAGCACTATTACAGGTGAAGTAAAAATGCCCAATGTAGAGCTATAAGTTCGAGAACATTGATAAGCAAGGCGTTTTCATCCATAGATCAATGGCCCAATGCTTGACCCATGCACCCCTGACCTGCAGGGATGTGTCTATGAAAAGATGTAGATCCAGACACAGGGAAGAAAGTGGCACGCCCGTTGAAGTATATGCCTGTCCAACCACCAAAGCAGATCATCTCACAGGGTAACAATTCCATAAAACAAAGTCTTAAAGGATAAGGCTGGGCCCAACTGATACGAGTATCGAAGAAGACCCCCAAATGGATGAGATATTGAGTAGGTCAGAGGAAAATAAGGAAAGGAGATACAAAAGGTGGGGAAAGAAAGTTAATCACAAATCATTCTAACAAAACCTGAAAACCTACTGTCGTGAGGTGCATCATAGAAAACAATGATGAGGAAAAGGGGCAGAGAAACCACATATGCAAAACCAGAGCCGAAAACAACAAACAAGCTAGTGTGGAGGAAAAAAGGGAAAGAGTATCCCCAGAAAACCCCTCAGGATTTCTGTGGAGAGCATCAGAGAGAAAGTGTAGAGAAGAAAGATACCTTAAAAGAGTTGCAAAGGTAAGATGCAGGTGAGAATACTGGGCATGGGTCAGACTGACAGGTGAATCAGGAGCTGCCTCCCCTCCCCTAAACAGGCAGTATGGAACCTAACAACTGTAGGTCCAAAAAGAGACAATCAGCATGATGGTACGAAAGTGAGAAATGATCTGAAGCCTGCAGGGGGCAGGGCATGCTAATCCCATCACTTAATTGTAAGGCAAGTTGATCAGGATGAACCCAAATATCAGGGGGGGGGACCAAAAAGGAGTGGGAAGATTGGTCATGTAGTAAGGAAGGACGTGGCTCATAAGAAATAGGAGAAAGGGATAAACCTGAAAAACAAAATCCAAAAAGACTTAGTTAGGCTTAACTGATTACTCAGGCAGGGGTTGGGAAGGTACAGTAAAATCAGGAGGTGGAAACAGACTATCCAAGTCTTTGTCAGGTGGAACCTGTTTTGGAGGAACTGGGACAAAGTCTGGGGACAAAGGCTGGCCCATGTAACATTTGATCTCCTACCGGATAAACACGCATAAACCTACCATTGGGCCACTCGTACCTTAGGCCTGAGAAAGAATGCTAGTCGTTGGTGTGACCTCTAAAGTAGTAACATGAACTTAGGAATTCTTTGTGAAGAAGAGTCCACCAAATTCGAGTGGTAAGAAAGAATAATGTCACTGAAAATAACTAATAAAAATTTAAAGTGAAGAAACTGTCGGAATGAAAACTAAATAAATTAAAGAAAACCACTTCATGAGGAAACTTAAGCTGAACGTGAATCTTTAAACAAACAAGAAGCACAACCAAAAACAAGTGCAGCCAAACAAGAAATGATTGTTCGGTAGAGAAGTACAGAAGGAGTCAGATGCGTCACGTCAGCATGTCATGCTCCTATTGGTGAAGAAATGATGTACGATGATTTGCATGAGACACACATTGGAATCTTTCAATTCCAATAGGGGGGGAGCAGAAGGCTTGTGGCATGTCTAAAGTAAAAGTTGGCAAAAGAGGGCAGCAGTGAACGAGAATAGCTAATTTCGTAAGCTGAGGTAAGTACTGTATCAGAATGTTACTTAAAATGCCCTGGAAAAACAGCATGACAAGTATCGTCAGAACAGCTTTAGAAGTTAGTCATAAGGATAATTTGTGTTTGTGTGTGTGTGTAAGGAACGTACAGAAAGAATAGGATTTTCTTCCTCATATGATGGACAACAGAAGATTATAGCTAACGAATGATTGCTTTGACACACTTAGGTCAGTTCTCAAGATTACGATCCTGTGCAAGCGTAGGATGATTGTGTCGAAGGCTTGCACATCTCTGCCGAAGATACTTTAATATCCCACTAGGACACAGTTGAGTTGTGTTGAGATGTATAATAAACAGTAATAGATAGGAAAGGAAAATAATACATTAAAAATTAAGCATATGTGAAAAGGAAAAGACTTGAAATTACAAATATCACCAAAAGAAGATCTTTTAAAATATTCTGCAAAAAATTAATAGGTATATACATTTTTCCATTTTTTTTATTTTAAATATTTCATTGTACTGTATGTTCACGATAATATCTACAGTTAGTGATATGGTAGAGAAAATGAAAAATTGAATATAAACATTTACCTTAAAAACTTTAGATATTCATTTAGGAGATTCTAGAAGTTATGCAAGTAAAATTCGAAAACTGTATGATGAAGAAAAGTAATATTATACTTAAAATGAAAATCACCTTGCACTCGAACTATTCAGAGTGTGAGTGCAAATAACTACAATCAAAAAATAACATATTTTTAGTAGAAAGACTTAAATTAAAATAATGTCATTCTTTGTGTACAAGATCCTTATAATCTTTAACCCTATTTCCACAGACATCTTTTGCTATGCAAGTCACAAGGTTTTAGCAAGTTACATTCAAAATTTAATTAAACTACTTTTTTATCATGATATACCCATAAATATAGCATAAAAATATAGTTAACCTTCCATATTTTAATAGTATATAAGTTTCAAGTTCTTACTTTTATATGGTAATATTTTAAAATAATCTAGAATTTCTTTTACTCTGAGAATTGTGACATTTGCTCTCTAGGCATCTCCTCTTCTCTAATATATTGTTACGTTTCCGTTTGTTCATTAACTTTCCGTAACTTCATTCCGACGAAACTTTAGCGACACAAGTCTTTACTTAATAAAACTGGTTTATTCTTTCCGAATACAACTTTACGATACACTTATTTTCAACAATCGCTCTATAACAAATGCTATATCA
>NW_013669056.1:25340-28507 GCF_000517525.1 Limulus polyphemus
TCAACAATACTTCTGACAGCAGTTCAATTACTCATTATCTTTCACACACATTATTCCGTCATGTTGTCACCCTCTTTTATATACCAGACTACCCTATATCTAGTAAATGCTAGAACATTCGCCAAGGTACAGGATAGTTCTAGAAACGTGGCGTCACACTAGTCATGTGGCTTCGCTTACGCAACAATATTTACCACCCATCCAAGAAGTACAAAGTTTAACATAAATTATATATTATAATATCATCAATGCTCAGGCAAAGCATAATTTTCATAGTCTTCAAACTTATTTGGTTACAGAGCCATAAAATAAAACACCAGATCCCTATTGCCATGCCCACCTAACACATCCTCTCTTTTAGAAATTGCTAATAGTTCTCTCCGCCATTCAATACTATATTAAATATAACCAACAGAAAGAAAAGGTTTTCATCTGTCAAGTGACATATTATATTACATTGTTTTCTATAAAGACAATTGTCAATTTTGCTTTCAGTTCAAGCTTCATTCCCAAGGGAAACACATCAATGAGCTTTTAACAGCTGTTGTCATATAGTTAGAAAGCCAGAAAATTTGTAATAGTTATGGGATAATTAAAATGTAAAAATAAGAAACTTTTTACATTAGTCAAGGTTTGATTAGGTGAAATAAATAACAATATAAAAAAAATTTTACAACGTATGCCAAGAGTAACTCACGTAAAGTAATTCAAAGTAAAATGTGAGCTGCACATTTGCTAAGTGATTTATAACTTATAATAGTGGAAATAGTAATTAGTGAGGGTTCAGAGGGCAATAAAACCATAAAATTTAAGTATAAATCGATGTATATTGTTAGGAGTGTAAAGCTATTTAGAATAAACAAATGTGGTTTCATATTACAATTTGAAGTCATTCTAGAAAGAAACAAAAGGGCAATTTAGATTCATTTTGATTTTTTTCCGGTGGTTACGAGGACAGTCAAATTTATCAACACTGTAAAGTTAGAGAGTAAAGAAAATATCAGATAAAATAAAAGTTTTATTAGTAAAAAAAAACGTTTGAAATTTATTTCAGAAAATTTAGAGATTAGGCAAGTAAATGTTTAGAATTTTGAGGCAAAGACAACTATTTTTAATCTTAATGTGGAAATCACTTAGCACTAGAATATAGAAATACTATATATATTCACAGACAAATCTTTAGTAAAATTACTTCATTACAAAATCTGATTTTTTGTGTACAAAAGACCTGTAATGCTTACTAATAGTCTGCCAAATTTTGTGAAGATACACATAATGTATTAAGAGTTATAGTATGAAAACTATAACAAGCACAAAATGGTTATGAGGTTGGTCCCTGTGACTGAGTCTGTAGTGAGAGAGTTAACAAAATCTTACCAGTTTTTGTGAGAATATGTTAATAAAACTCAGAGTTACCATAGGCATTGTTGCATACGTATCCTTCTTCAGTCGGGCTACTGCAAAATGCAGGAAATTATTGTGAAAGATTTAAGCCAAAAAGTTGCAAAGTTTAGGGGGTTGGCTGGATTGTTTCTTTTGCATAAAATATTAAAAGTGTTCATGTTCAGGCAAGTATTGAACTTAGTCACTTTATATTGGCAAGTAACCTTCCTTAAGACTTCTTCAGCCATCTACTGACAACATTCACAAAAATGGCTTTATAGAGCTGAGGAACCTGATCTTGTATTGCACATGTGCAGCCACTATCTTGTTTTGTGTGGGATTTTGGATTAGTGTATAGGTTTTACTCTCTCATATACCTGAAATGTAGTGTGAATTCAGCCATTCTGGTAGACAATGTAGATTCCAGATATCAGAATTTAAGAAATGAGAGTACCAGAAAGCTTTGTTTAGGAATCAATCCACCAAAAATGTTTCCCTGACTCATACATTAGATGTTAAAAATTACATTGCTAGGCCTAGTTGGGACTACTTAACTCTTTCATTCTAAGAGTAATTGCAAGAGAATAGTTTTATCATAATCAACCTAGAATGACTATTTTAGAATTAAAAACAATTTACATTATGGAACCTCTTACCTATACAACGACGGATAACAGTTCCATATTCGTCTCTTGAAGATCTGAAAACATTTTCAGTGTTTTAAATTTCATGTAACAATAATTTATGGTAAAAACAGAAATTACTATTTTTGTTAGAAAAAAAATTTTTTTTAATTTGGTTTAATGTCTCCACCCTCAACATATTCAGAAAAGGAATGTTATTTAATAATAAAAAAAATACCCTGTTCTAAAACAAGAAACAATATACGACTTATTTTTTTAATTTATGTGCATATGCTCCAAAACCTGAAAATACAATCCTTTAGGCGAAGGATAGGTAAAATATGGTCCGTCTAACATTTCTGTTGTGCCCGCCATGACTCCTGGCAATTGTGGAAAGAACATAACGGGGTCTTTATACAATAGATGTTGAGATAATTTAATTAATATAGTAGAAATGTGCAGCCTGCGACGACTCACCATAATTCGTGGAATGGCCCCCCCTGCAAAATTTATTGCCACCCTTGCTTTAGGCCATGCAAGATAAATTGTGCTAGAAATTGGTTTGGATATAATTCACAATGGGTGTGTGTGTGTGTGTGTAGTCTCAATACATTTATTTTCATCCCATCTCTCTTTTGTTTTGTTTTTTTATCCAATTGAGTATTTAAATTTAGATACAATATTTCAGTAAGATTTTTCTCACTTAGTGAGCGTAATGTGAGTACAAGATATTTAGCAAGCTCTTAGGCTTGGAAACTGAGAGCAGATAGAATAGATCTGAGAGGTAAACCATTTTTGTATATTTTCAATAAGCCATACTGTCATGATATAAAAGACTGTTTGGTTTAGATATTAGTCATTAATTTATTTTTGTGAGTGAATATTATATTGTTACGCCTCCAGTCATTAGTTAATTTTCGTTAACTTCGTTCCGACGAAACTTTAGTGACACAAGTCCTTTCTTAAAAAAAAACTGGTTTTGTTACGCCTCCAGTCATTAAATAATTTTCCGTATCTTCGTTCCGACGAAACTTTAGCGACACAAGTCCTTTCTTAATAAAACTGGTTTATTCTTTCCGATTACAACTTTACGATACACTTAGTTTCAACAGTCACGCTATAACAAACGCTATATCTCACGTGGCCAACAATATTTTCTCT
>NW_013669056.1:29507-41055 GCF_000517525.1 Limulus polyphemus
ATCTTATATATACCAGACTACCCCCCAATCTAGTAAATGCTAAGGCATACACGAAGGAACAGGATATTTCTAGAGAATAGGTGGCGTGATACTAGTCACATGACCTCGCTGACGCAACAATATTGTTTAGTTTTTGTTATAATAAGAGTTAAAAGCAGATGAATGTAGGAAGTTTTGTCAATAATTCATTGATGTTGAGAATATAGAAGGCAGGTAGACATATAATAGTGAAAGAGAATAAAGTTGGCATGAAGTTAAGACTGTAGATGTGATAGGCCTAACGTTTAATATGTTAGAGTGAAACTAACAGTAGAAAAGGAGATAAAAAAATAATTTTATTACATCAAAGCATGGTTTTAAAGTAACTGAATCAGTCTGAGTGCACTTTGACAAAAGGAACAAAGAATCTTCGAAAGAAAGAAGACCAAATGATTATGGTAACTCATGCCACAATAGTTAGTGAATCACATAGAGTACTATTGCAACAGAAATAGAGAAGACAGTTTGGCTTGTCAACTGAAATTCTAAAGTAATTGAATAGGCCTAAGTGGATATTTGACAAGAAGGAAAGAACTACATATATAATATTTATGATATGGCCATAATATCTATAGTGTTGAATAATTTACTGCACATATGTTAACTTGTTCTGAATATATATATTATTTTGTAAACAAGTGAAGTGCATGCTGTTTATTCATCGTTGAATTTATCATTAACAAGTTACAGACACCTACTGCAGAAGAATCCTAAGCCTAACAACAACATAGTATATATTTATGCTATTAAAAAAATATAACTAAAAGCCTTTAAATTCTAACAATTGGCAAAGAATTATATTTTAAATTCTGACACATACATAAGGCTTGAAACAAAACCCCTAGGACAAATTTCTGTATGTATGGCTCATCAAAAATACACAAAAATGGTTTACCCATCAGTTCTACTCTAAATACTCTTGGTTCCCATGCATACAAACTTGATGTGTGTCTTGTACCTGCACTAAGCTCACTAACTGAAAACAAAGCAACCATTAATGACTCTTTCCTTTGTGCAAGATATATAAATTTTCTGAATACAGTTTATTATAAGTTACTGATGAAACCGTTTAAGAACCTTAATCACAGTTTTCATAATAAGGTGATGCTGCTATTAGATGATGTAGTATAAATATTTGGATAAGATAAAAGAATGCATTGTGTTTTAATATCCTAAGCACTGAAAATAAATATATTTCTTTAACTACCATGATTCAACATTCAGTTGTCCATTGTGACAGCACTGATTAGAATTAATAAATTCTGTTAAATTACATTTGTTATATGATTTACAACAAAATTTTCATTAAAATTAAAATGGTGGGGTTTTCCCTTAGCCAAATTTAGTAAGAATGAAAATAAAATATATTTTTACTGCAAAATACATGCTCATTTGGTTTGCTTGAAGAGAAAATTATGGAAAGAGAAGTGTTTAATTTGAATAATAAATTGAATGAATATAAACAGAAGTTGTCTCTACCTGATTTCAATTGACTGGTCTTGTAAAATAGCTAACATTCGACCTTCCCTGAAAAAAAAGTGATATTAATGAAGTTATTATCCAGACAAACAGAAATAAAGATCATTATAAGGTTCTTTAAACAAATATAAAGCATGTTACATTAAAACACTGTCCTCCCTGAGAGCTTTCCATAATCCATCTAGTGTATGAGGATAACAGTTTCTCAGTACCTGTTTCAACAGTCTGATTCCACAGAAATCTACAGGTGCTTAGTCCAGTGACTTGACCATTATGTTTTCATATGGAATAGCATGGATGCCCTTTTCATTCTCCAGCTTTTAAGGTATGCAACAGTTGAACTGATATGTTGTGAAAGCAACTTGTGTCACTTTTCCAGATGAAAATCCTGTACTATTGCCTATAGCACATAAATGGATTTTTCTAATGACCTTTGTGATCAAGGATTCTCAGTACAATGCTATATTTTGTTTAGCATGGCTAAAGTACAACTTCTTTCAGGTCTTTTTCTAGATGAGTCTAGTCCCCCAAGTTGATCCATATTCTTTTGTTTTCCAATGCCTTTAAGTAAAAGGGATATCCCAGTGTTGTAAATTCTAAATCCCTGAACTTCTAAACACATCTTTATAGCCTGAGCGTATGAATATTTTGAACTGGAAAAGGCTGTTACATACCTTTCCCAAAAATGATCAATTTCCAGTGGCATCACACTACCCATGAAATGTTTAACAATGTCAAAATGTAGTTCTGATATATTCCATCCCAGAGACTTTATATTGGCTGTGGTTGTCATGTGACTTGCTTATTTGTCTATTTAAAATTGTTTTAATACAGCATATTCAATTCTCTGTATATGCTATATACTCATTGTCACCATGTCTTTTGCTTATGAGAAGAGATATTCCTTAATTTTCAAGGTTTTACTAGTTTCCTTCTTATCGAATGATTTTGTTTTTGTTTGAATCTACATTTTGTCTCATGTAAATCACATGTTCAATCACAGTTTAAGTACTATTTTCCATTCGATAGACTTATTCTCGATTAGTTACATACTGCAATAACACGAAGCAAAGTTTGACAAAATTAATCAACATTTTGTTTTGAGTCACTTTCAATGATTTGGCTGTTCTGAGTTGCTGACAGTATTTAACAGTACTTTTTGATATTACATTTTATTTGCTATAAGTATATACAAGTATTTTATTTTATTTTTTTTTACTAAGGAAAGGAAATTTGTTTACACTTTTTTTATATCACTCGTAAAGTAGTACCACATGTATATATAATCCATATACGACATTTAACCCTATGCCTATGGGCTTTCTCAATTTGACAAACCACCAAGTAGCCATGAAATTATGCATACCATAACTTAGAATGTACTAAGTATATTTGGCAAGCTTTCAGTAAAAATTACAAGTCTGTTAGACAAACAAAAGTAAATTTTTTAATACGGTATTTTTACTAAAGATTTGTCTGTGAATATATGAACCTTTACTGAGTTAGTCTAAGTAAAAGCTAATTTTCATGCTGACAATAAAAATATTTCTTTTCATCTTAGTTTTTCATAACTTATAGAACCTTCTAAATAAATCAACTTGAGCCTTTATCTCTTTTCTTCCTCAACATTAACTGTAGTGAAATTATTACTGTATATGGAAATGTTTAAAAATATGAAATCAAACCAATAATAGAATTTTTATATCTAGAATAATTCAAGACTGTAACAGATAATTGCTGTTGGATATACAAGACTGTTCAGTTTAACCCTATGAATAAGGACTGGGTGGAATCCACCTAGCTCGTAACCATGAAAGTATCCATGATAGTAATTGTACTATGATTCTTATAATATATGTGAATCTTTACAAAACTCTGTAGATTATTAGCAAACATTACATATTGTACACAAAATATTGGGGTTTTTAAATTAAGTACTGAGATTTTTGTTATTAAATATTTTTGCTCATGACCTTTTACTTTCAGCATGTTGACTATCCAACATGCAAAATAATTTTGATTTGAAGATTAAAAATACTTTTCTTTATCTGAAATTTGTGAAATTTCATTTACATAATCTCTATATCCTTCTAGATAATTATCAATTTTTTTTGGATAAAACTTTATATTTAATCTATTATTTTATTAATATTAACTCAAAATGGTGTTGTCAATTTGACCAACTTTGTCACCATCATAAAAATGTTGAAATAAATCTAAATTACCTTTTTTCTTCTAGAATAACTGCAAATTGTAACAGGAAATCACAAATGTTTATTCTAAATAGCTTAAATCTCGTAACAGTATACATCTATTTATGTTTATTAATTTTTGTTTTATTGACCTTTGAACTGTGTCCGACTAAAAATCCTCTTGACACAAGTTGAAAATTACACGACACATGTTCAGCTGATGCTACTATAGAATAACATACAACATTATCTTACCAACTAAGTTTCTATTTTTATTATCTTAGTTACTTTTATAATAATAAATAGTGAAAACAAATGAAAAATTAAAAAACCTCGTAATTAAATATCAAACATTTTTATTTTTAGTAAAGTTTTATATTTTGTTATTTTCTTTGCTGTAACATTATACTTGATTCTCAAGGTTGTAGGTAAGTAATCAAAGTATGATGAAAATAAAGGATGCAAATGCAAAATAAAATGTATAATATTGCTATTTTGATCACAAAATTTCAAAGTACTTATGGTCAGAGTTTACACTATTTCTCACTTATTTTCTCTAGTTATTTTATTGCTAGCAGATGGCTTAGAAACTAGAAGAAACAAAATGAATAGTATTCTGTTCTTTTCAGTATGGACAGCAGAGTTCCAAAGCAAACCTTCTAGAGTTTCTTTAAACTTTTTACACTTATTTCCTCTGTTTATTCTACTGTTAGTGGCTGAAGTAGAAATCTACCAAATATAAAGCAATGAATCACCATTCATGTTTAGGTGTTAGCGTAATTTGAGCACTTTGACACCATCAATATTAAATACGCTCATACAGCGCAATTCCCAGAACTTTGAAAACACAGTGGGGTAAAATTTATCAATTTGTTAACAATATAATGGTTACAATGACAATTGTATCAAGTATTATAAAATGTTTATGTTATAATTTTGTAGAAAGTCTGAGCCAATCCAATAAGTCAATAAGCAGAAGTATCCTATAGAAAGTATTCAAATTGCAGCTCTGAGAATACAGTGGGGTAGAATTTACCGACTTCTTTCCAGTTCAGTGGTTGTAACAAGAATTGTCTAAAGTACTTTATAAAAGTGAGAGATAAAATTTTTGACATGGCTCTGTACAAAGTCGAATCCTATCCAATAAATTTAGGAGGTCAGGATTTAGAGGTGGTAGAGGTGTGAAAGTGCTTATGAACATCCTGTTTTCTATTTTATCATGCTTACACAGTGACCAGTAAATGCTTAGTTTCCAATATTATGTATGGTACAGTGAGGTTTGGGTTACCATACATATGTGTGTGTGTATGTGTGTGTATATTTATATATATTATTATTATTAATATTACTATCTACAAATAAATATTTAAGTTTTCTTAAAACATAGAACAGTAAATAAAAAATACTCAAAAAACAATGATCTCCACTACTTATGATGTTTTGAAGTTCTTTTTTGTACTCGTGAGTCGTACTTGTTAACCCTCATCATAAGCCTTGTCAAAACTCACGTCAAAGTTGAAATCAATAATTTTTATAGACTTTACATATGCATTTTTGAATACCAAAAAAATTATAAATGACTATACCAATACCACAAAAATCTATTTTAATTTACCAGGCTTCTCATCTGTGCTGTATTTTTGTCTAAAAAAATCTAATGTCTGTTTGGAAAATAGCATTGGTCATAATACTTCAAACTCTCCAACAATATAAGAGCTTTTCTCTCATAAATAACTTAGAAAAACTAACAGAAATATGTAGAGGAAATGTACAGCTTTTGATTGTTTATAAGCTTATAGGTATAAAAAAGCAGGCATATATAAACAAGTCTTCTCAAACAATGAAGTGGTGGGCAGAGCCAATATAGTGGATTCAATAAATATTATGATATTTCAGTAAATAGAAAAGGGAGGAGGTTCTTATTTTACATTCTAGCTTGCCAGTATCAGAAATTTGAGTTTATAATTCATAAGAAGCTACAGACATTGTACTGTGGACATCACAAAATGTAATCTGACCAAACCCAGAAAATGACGGATCAGTGTGACACACAAAAATCGATATTTAGCAATTGTTTTATATTTTTTTTCAAATTAAGAAATTAACTAATGTATAATACTAAAATCTGAATTAAAATCTACAATTTGATACCAAGTTTTTTGACATACATTCATAAAATAATAGTTCAATAAAATTTGAATGCAAGTCTCCAAAAATGAAGACAAACCCTCTGACCCCTAGCTACCCATAAAATTGGGTTAAGTTATTATTTAATGATTGAATATTTAATCATTATTTTGTTTTCATAACAAGAGTGTTAAAAGTTAATTACTTTAAAAGTGATAGTTATGATAAGTTTCGCTACATAACTCTATAAGAGTCGTACATTGTGTATGTAGTTTAACTGTTGTACTAGGCTTTTGTAATATTGTTGATGTTATCTTGCTCGAAGCTTCTAAGTTGTTCTCATTATGTTTAATATTATGGTTACCACAGGGCTAGATATTTCTAGTTTTTTTATTGCTTGTTTTAAATACAGTGCCTTGCAAAAGTAATCACCCCCCTACAAAGCTTCCACAAGTTAGATTTTCAAAGAAAATTAGAATATTCTCAACTGCATAAGTATTCAACCCCTTTGCTACAGCAACTCTAAATCAGTTCAGGTGCAAAAGATTAGTTTGAAAGGTCACAAAATTAGTGTAATGAGCTCTGTCTGTGTGTAATCAAAGTGGTTTAACTTGACTTCAAAGTAAATGCAGTTCAAGACAACCTCACATAGTGATACAACAAACCAACCATGAAGACCAAGGAGCTTTCTAAACAGCCAGGAATAAAGTGGTAGAGAAGCACTGATCAGGAGAAGGTTATGAGAATATTTCAAAGTTACTGATTATCCCTTTGAGTATTGTGAAGTCCATCATTAAAAAGTGGAATGTGCTTCATACCACCCAGTCACTAATCAGATCAAGTCACTTTTCCAAAGTAAGCACCCTAGTAAGCAGGAAACTGGTTAAGGATGCCACTGTGAAGTCAAGGGACTTTGAAAGACTTGCAAAGTTCCCTGTCTGAGATGCGAGTCAGTGTTCATACATGGAAAATATCCCAGTCCCTACAAAAAATAGCTTGTATGGGCAAGTGGCAAAAAAGAAGCCATTACTGAAAAAAAATCATCTTAAATATTGTATGGAGTTTGTGACAAAGCATGTAGATGATACTAAACATGTGGCAGAAAGGTTTGTGGGCAGACGAGACTAAAATTAAGCTTTTTGGACTAAATTCAAAGCATTATGTCTGGTGCAAGCCCAACACAGTACATCTTCCAAACCAATACCATCCAAACTGTCAAGCATGGTGGTGGCAACATCATGTTATGGGGATGCTTCTCATCAGTAGGGGCTTGGAAGCTTGTCAGGACTGAGGGGAAGATGGATGGTGCAAAGTACAGGGGAATTCTAGAAGAAAACCTGCTTTGGTCAGCCAAGAATCTAAAACTGGGTTGAAATTTCACAATTCAGAAGGACAATGACCCAAGCCACACTGGAGAGGTTTCAAAAGAAGAAAGTGAATATCCTAGAGTGGCCCAGTCAATGACCTGACTTGAATCCAATGGAAAATTAATGCAAGACTTGAAGAATGCAGTCTATCAGTGATTCTCAATGAACTTGTCAGAATTGGAGCAATTTTGTGAGGAAGAATGGGTAAACATTACACCATCCCATTGTGATTCACGGCAGTAAGTGCTGCCAAAGGCGCTTCCACCAATTACTAACTGAGGGGGCTGAATACTTGCACAATCAGCAAATTTCAATTTATATATTTTCTTTGCAGGTTTTGCTGATATTCAACCTCCTTCACACATAACAGTGTTAAGTTTAATCATTAGAGTTTTGAATGAAAACAAGTTAATTAAAAAAATTGTTTAAATTATTTGTATTTCATCAAAATGTGACATTACATGTAGGGGTGAATACTTTTGCAAGGCACTATACATGCAGATACAGAAGTAAAGTTATGTTAGTGAAAGTGAAGTTAAACTGTGTGATTGTCAGTTTAGCCATGACGGGTGAGAGTTTTACATTTTGTATTGTAATAACAGAGATAAATAAGAAGAATTTGTCTTGTAAAAGGGTGTTCTGAAGTAACTGAACCTGCCTGTATGGACTTTGATGAAATGTGGGCAATTATTTAAAGCTCTAGATTCAACTGTGGTAAACAATAGTGTAATGAATTTTTGTACAAATACATTTGACTTGATTTGAATGTATTATTTTAAAATAAGTGGATTGTGTGCTGTTCATTTCTTTTTGAAATTTATCTCCAACAAGTCACAGACACCTACTGTAAAGAATCCTGCAACTATAAAAATCTGACATTTAGCGAGTCAGCCAGGATTATTTAGTGGTAAATATTGGTAGAAGAAAATGTGAACAACAGCAGATGTAACCTTTACACACACAACTGTAGTGGTGATGAAAAAAGTGCAGAGATTAAAATCACCTTATATAACCATGTTGACTGATTTTGATTAATGGACAGAGAAAGAGTTGAGTGACTTTGGCTAAAAGATGGTGATCTATAAAAGATTGGTAAACAACAATAAGAACTATAGAGAGAAGAGCAGCAACAGAAGAGAGAGAAGGAGAGACAGAGTAGAAACAAAGAAAAATAAAAGGAAAGAGAAATATTGAAAAAGAAAGAGAGACTAGAAATAGAAAGAATAGGAACACAAATTGAAAAAAAAAGAATAGGAAATAAAAAAAGAAAGAACAAGAGCACAAACTGAGATCGCCAAACTCACCCAACAAAAAGATGACAGACCATAGAATGACAACAGGGTCAGGGCCAGTCGACCCAAGCTGCCCAAATCTGATGAACAGAAAGATGACATAGATACTTTCCTGGAGAGATATGAACGATTCACTCAAAGTCAGAACTGAGACAAAGACAACTGAGAAATCCGTTTCAGCCCACTTTTCATAGAAAAAGACCTACAAGTGAATGCAGGCATGACGTCAGAAGATGCCATGGACTATGAAAAATTAAAAGTGGCTTTGTTTAAACATTATGAATTTACCAAAGAAGAATTTTGTCAGAAATTCAGAGAAGTCAAACCTGACACTGGAGAAACTGTTTTTCAGTTTGTGGCATGTCTACAGTGATACTTTACACATGGGACTGACATGGCCAAGTGTGAAAACAGTTTTGAAGGACTGGCAAATCTACTAATACGTGAACAGTTCATGATCACATGCTCAACTGACATGTCACTGTTCCTAAAGGAGAGAGCACCAAAAGATGTGGACGAGATTATTAAGCTGGCAGAACAGTATATGGAAGCCTATGAAGGGAGTATAACTGGCAAGTCCAAGAATAACCAGTTAAAGTCAAAACCAGGGGTGGCTGACCAGAAACAGGACACCACCATAGGTGCCAGGAACTCAACAGAAAAGGGAGAAGAGATGCTATATTTGTTATAAAATGGGGAACATTGCATAGGAGTGCAAGTCCATCACCAACAAATAACAGCATAAATATCAACATAAAGCAGCTGGAGCTACCTACAAAGATGGCGCTAGCTAGAAACAAGAAAAGAAGTGACTCTCACCATAGATGCTGCTATCAGAAGAAGCAGAATAGAGACAACTCATCAGATTCACCACAATAAGGAAGTGCTAGCTCCATAACTAAACAGTGCACAACTGATAGTCAGCTCAAGTTTGCAAATGGATCAACAGTGCCACAAATTATTGGAGCATGTGACTAACATTGAGAGGTACCAAAAAACCATAAAATGTCAGTAGGTGAAGGCTATATCAGAGACAAGAAAGTGAAAGTCCTATGAGACACTGGGTGCAGTAGTTCAGCAGAGAGAACCAGTCTAGTATTTGATGACCAGATGATAGGCAAGGTACATCTTTATGTGCTCAGTGATGGAACATTGAGAAAGTTTCACAGAGCACGAATATTGGTGGATACTCCATACTATGTGGGAGACCACGAAGTCATGTGTATGAAGGCTCCAGTCTGTGACTTGATGATTGAAAATATACCAGGTAGTAAAAGTTTGGAGGAACCACACAGAAAAGAGACTAATGAGGCACCTGCATTCACCACAGAGCTCAAGGGAAGAAGAGCAAGCAAGACATCAAGCCCTTTCAAGTTTTGAAAAGTGACATCCTGAATGTAAGTCTATGGGAACTAAAGAAAGCAAAGAAGAAAGACCCTACATTGGGACAGTTTCCAAGAGAAAGTCAAGCACAAGACAAAAGGGAAAGAGACTTACAAAACAGAGGGCTAGAAAGAACTACTGTACCGGATCTATCAAAGCAGTTCTACTGGGGAATCCAAACACATCAAAGGCAGTCAGAAGCACTTCTATAACAAGAAGACCAAAGACTGCCATTTCAAGGCCAGACAGAAGGTTTTAGTTCTGCTACCCACAACCAATAACAAACTCATCCTACAGTGGAAAATACTGAACTGATTGACAACCAAAAGAAAGAGGTAGAAAATCTACTGTACCAGTATACAGATAGATTAGGCAAAACGGACCTCAAGCAACACATGATCAAGACAAAGACAAGAGATCCAGTCAAGGAGAAGCCCTACCAGGTGTCCTATGGAATGAGAGACCAACAAGGGAACTGCAAATGCTGGTGTAGACTATATAAGAAGACTTCTTGCCTGAACTGAAAACAGTATTTGTATACAGTATAAAAAATATTGTAAATATTTTTCTTGAAAAGGGGCTTATTGTTGGATATACAAGTCTATTCAGTTTAAGTTATTGTTTAGTGATTTAATATTTAATGATTACATACTTTCAGAATAAAAGTTTTAAAAGCAACAGTTATGACAAGTTTCATAATGTAACTCTGTATGAATCATATGTTGTTTCTGTAGTTTGTTGTACTAGACTTTTGTAATATTGTTGACATCATTTTACTTGAAGCTTCTAAATTTTTCTTATGTTTAATATTATTGTTACTAGAGGGCTAGATATTTCTAGATTTTCTGTCATGTGTTATACATACATGCAGATACAAAAGTAAAGTTAGTGAAAATGAAGTTAGACCATGTGATTGTCAGTTTAGTTGTAGCAGGCAATTTATAAGGTGAGAGTTTCAGAGTTTGTAGCATACTAACAGACATAAGAAGAAGAATTTGTCTTGTCAAAGGGTGTTTTAAAATAATTGAACCTACCTAAGTGGACTTTGATAAAAAGGAGAAAATTATTTAAAGCTCTGGATACAACTGTTGTAACCAATGGTGATTTTGAAGTGAGCTTCACAACTTGTATTGTAACAACAGAGATACAGAAGAATAATTTGTCTTGTCAATTCGGTTCAAAAGTAATTGAACCAGCCTGTGTGAACTTTTGAAGAAAAAGAAAATTATTTAAAGCTCTAGATTCAACTGTAGTGAACAATAGTGTAACAAATAATTTTTATGTTTGACTTGTTTTGAATACATTATTTTAAAATAAGTGGATTGTGTGCTGTTCATTTATTGTTGAAATTTATTTCCAAAAAGTTACAGACACCTACTGCAAAGAATCCAGCCCCTATAAAAACTTAACAGTTGCAATTATTTATTCCAAAAGCCTCAGCTTCTAACCTTTTTACATCTGCATTCTTTTAATTTTATTATTATCCTGTGCATTTACTATGGACCCTCTCTCAGTACATGAAAAGAAATAAATCACAGTGAGAAAGTTCAGTATAAACAAATAATCACATAAAGCACAAAGTGGGAGCTTTATAGAGTAACATTTAAAATTTTTATTTATTCATTTAAGCTTTGTTACCTAACAAAGTAATTTTCTAATTTTTACATTT
>NW_013669056.1:41148-54182 GCF_000517525.1 Limulus polyphemus
TATAATTCATGTAGCTTCCAGATGTGCATTTTAGAAAAAAAAATATAAGGCACTAGAATAGTGTGTTCCACAATTACCCTAATTTAACTGGATTTATAACTATGTTATAAGTTGGTTAAAAAACTTTTGTTAGCTTCTCAGAGCTGAACAACAACAACAACATGCAAAGAATCTAATGCCAAAATGAAAGAATAGTAATAAGACTTATGGAGGTAAAATTTTCTTTCTATTGGTTATAAACATTTCCATCAAATAAGCAAATATAGTTTAGAAAACTGCCCTGTACTGTGGTAAGATAAGGCAATCCTCTCTTATGGGTTTGACAAATTTATTGATATCTTACCAAATCAAGAAAGTAAGAGGTTCAAGTTCAAGGTTCTGGTCTTGCACTATCAAAAGTTTTTGTTTCTAACTGTTTTTGAATTTCGTGCAAAGCTACATGAAAGCTATCTATGCTATAAAATCCATAGAAAATTCAGTGTGAATTCAGAATGCAAGATGTGTCACATGACACATAGAAGTGAAGACTAAGGAGTTATTTAAATCTTTTCTTTTCTAACTATGAAATTCAAATTTAGATAATGTAAAGATTTGAATTGTAAACTACATTTTGTTTAAAACTTCATTGACATACATTAATAATAAGATGATAAATTTTGAATATAACTGTAAAAATGATCATGACATGTGCACTTTGATCCTCCCAAATATACAGGGTTAAACATCAAAACATTTTTTGTTTCTTTTTGTAAAAACAAATCTTAATAACCTAGTCATTTTAAGCCTCTTAAATTCCCATTTGTGAATTAACTGTATTAACCCTTTCAAGACTGGCTTAGTATAATATACACGAGTTAAGTATTTATACTATAACTTTTAACGCAGTAAGTTATCTTCACAAAATTTGGTAGACTTTTAGTAAAGATTACAAGTCTTTCACACATAAAAAAAAGTTGATTATTTAATGAAGTATTTTCATTAGAGATTTGTTTGTGAAAATATAGTCTGTTTCTTTACCGGTCCAAGTGCTAATTGTCTGTCCCAAAATCTCAAATATTATTTGTGTGATCTCTAAAACCTCCCAAATACATTTCAAATGTTTATTTTCAGTAAAAATTTATATTTTTTATGTTATTTTCTCTACCCTAACTCTATGACGTCTGTCAATTTGACCGACCTCGTAACCACCAAAAAGAATTAGTAAATAAATATAAATTATACTTTTTTCATTCTACAATGACTACAGATTGTAATACAAAAACACAAATGTTTAGTCTAAATAGCTTAAATCTCATAATATTATACATTTATATATATTTATTATTTTTAATATATTGACCTTCCAGCCATGCCTGGCTAACAATACAGAAGTTACAGTGATGCAGCACTCATGATACCGTATCCAATAATATAAAACTGACCTTTAGTCTTTACAAAATGACCTGTCTTGGCAGTGTTTTAGTGGACAAGTATTTTGTAAAATACAGTGACATTATGAAATTTCCTAAGTGGAGGATGTGAAATGAAAATTTTTTTTAGGTTTTATATATACATTTGAAATATAAAAAAAAATCATAAGCTACTATATTGATACCACAGAATTACACTACAATTTATCAAGTGTAGTAACTAAGCTATATTTGGGTCTAAAAAATATGAAATTTTGATCTCACTAAAGACTTACCTTATCATTTGAAATCTTGTGTGAAAAGAATGAGATTAACACAATAACATTATGAGCTTTCAATTGGTCATTCATGTCCTATATAGAAGTAAGTGTATATATAAAGGAGCATTTCCAAAAATGGAGAGAGGTGGGTGGGGAACCACTATGTTTGATTCAGTACATGAGCAATATCTTAGCAAATAGGAAAGATAAGAGGTTCTTATTTCATATTCTAGCTTGTCAATATTGGTAGTTTGAGTTCCTAATTCGTATGAAACTATAGACTTTGTATTTTGACATCATAAAATCTAATTTGAACCAGTGCTGCATTCAACATACCACATGACACACAAAAATCGATGTTTAGCTGTGTTTTTTTAATATTTACTTGTAAATTAAGAAATTGAGTAATACATAAATAGTA
Source organism: Limulus polyphemus (assembly GCF_000517525.1). NCBI lineage: Eukaryota > Metazoa > Arthropoda > Merostomata > Xiphosura > Limulidae > Limulus > Limulus polyphemus. The sequence continues at coordinate 43,239 of NW_013669056.1, forward strand.
CTAAAATTTGAATCATAATCTACAATTTGATACCAAACTTATTGACATAAGTTCTTAAAATATTAGTTCAATGAAATTTTAAATGCAAGTCAACAAACGCAATGACATGGCCTTTGACACGTGACCTGTTGCGAAAGGGTTAAAGAATATAGCTAGCAAATTATATATTTACTTTTATCCTATTATTTGCTTTGTGTTAAGCTCTTGAAAAAATATTACTTTTCTTTTTAAAATAGATATTAAACAGATTTTTACCCTCCCACAGCAAACTGCCATGCCATTTGGTGGCTATTCAAATTCTCTAGAGTAGCAGGCATGATTGGAGACTTTGTCCATGAACCTATCCAGCTCCATAAACCTGCTGAAAAAAATTATAACCGAAATAAGATTAAGTTTTTAGGTATACTTACTACCCACAAAGAATCAAATCTTGTTTCACTTAAGAATAAGTTGTTTAATTTATGAAACTAAAAATCTTTCAAAATAAATATTTTGAACTACATTTTAATGAAAACTATTAGAAGTTAACTGAAACTGAGAAAAAGTGCACTATGAAGAAAAAAAATCTTATACGAATAAATTCCAAAATATTTACAAAAAATACCATTATTAAAAAAATGAAATTTGTAACTAAAAACTGCTTTCCTTTAGAGTTACAATATAGAAGTCATGCACAACATAAGAACATATAGATTCTTTGATCTGTGATTACATTTGGTTTAGCTTCATTATCATTTCATTTCCTAAACACAAGCTATTGAGAATTATTTACAGTCTTTGAAAAGAAAGTTATAAAATTAAATTTTCTGTATAAAACACAATTTGAGAAATAAAAATACATTACTAAAGTGTACAAATTACTAATAACAGAAAATCTCACTTAAAATTAGCTATAGCTCTAATAAATTTGGGAGCAAACAAATATTTAGATAAAATGTTCAGAGAAAATTGTGTAAAACATACAAGTAAATGTATGTATAAACAAACAAAAGAAACCCCTTAACATAATATATTTTCCTTTTATTGCAAATAAAAATAATAAGAATTTGAAACATTCCTCTTGACTATCACATGGGCCTCAAGTTTGTGGTTTTCAACATTTTTAGGTTCAGGAACTATTTGTAAACATTGAGAGTCAGTCTTGACCCAGTCAACAGCTTCAGTGCAAAAAAAATCTGGCTTACTAAATAAATAAACAAATTACTATCTATTTTCAAAGTCAGTACAACCTTTTCACACATTCTTATGACTAAATTTTGGGTCTCAACAGATGGGTTGATAAATGCTGCTTTTTAACATATGTATAAAAGATTTGCAATTTGGTGTCAATATCTGATTATATAAACCATGAGGCTTACCTCTGATCTGCTTGTCTTCATTCTTATCTTGTCCAGCTTTACCCTACGAAAAAGAGAAATAAAGTTATTTAACTCTTTCAGCACAGTCTCAGTCCCTGAGACCAACCTCGTAAACATTTTGTGCTTGCTATAGTTTTAATGCTATAACTTTTAAATTAGTAAGTGAATGTTAATGAAATATGGCAGATTATCAGTAAACATTACAATGCTTTCAATATCAATTTTTTTTATTAAGAATTAAGATTTGTAAAGCAATGTTTTTCTCATGCCTTTTTTTTCCTTTTTGCAATTTGCCTATCTATCATGCAAAGTAATATTCATCTTAAGATTAAAAATACTTTTATGCATCAGAAGATTTTCAATTTTCACATGCAAAATTTCTATAATGTCCACATAGTTATCAAACATTTCTGTAGAAAAACTTTATCTTTTATCTGTTATTTTCAGTAATAAATCTCTGTACGGGTTCAGTAGAATTTTACTGATCTCGCAACCACCATAAAAGATTAGGAAATAAATATAAATTATGCCCCTTTCATGCTAGAGATGAAAACATAAATGTTTAGACTGAATAGCTTAAATCTCATAACATTATACATATTTATTACTTTATTATATTGATCTTTCAGCCATGCCTGGCTAACAATACAGAAGTTACAATGATGTGGTTCACATGCACTCATATTACTGCATCAAATAACATAACACTGACTTTTGGTTTGTACAAAGTAATTTGTCTTGGCTGTGTTTTAGTAGACTAGTATTTTGTAAAATACAGTCACATTTCAATTATTATACATTATATATGTATATAGATTTTTGCTATATTGAAATAAGTTCTTAAACTTATTTTTCTTAAAAACAGTAACTAAAGAAGTAAAGCAATCAATAACCTCTTCTAGTTACGACCTTTGTACTCGGTTGCTGCTTGATGTAGGTTGCTAAACCTTTAATAAATTGCACGTAGAGGATATGCAACAAAATAATTATTTAGGTTTTATATATACATTTGAATAACTAAAAGATCATAAATTACTACATTAATACCATAGAAAACATAGAACAGTAAATAAAGAAGTAAAGCAAACAATTATCTCTTCTAGTTACGACCTTTGCTAAACCTTTAAAAATTTTGCACGTGGAGGATATGAAACAAAGTAATTGTTTTAGGTTTTACATATACATTTGTATAACTAAAAAATCATAAATTACTACATCAGTACCACAGAATTCTACTATAACTTATCAAACATAGTAACTAAGATGTATCTTAGTCTAAAAAAATATGAAATTTAGAGCAGACTAAAGACACACCCTATCTCATTGAAATATTGGTTCAAAACAAAGAAATGGTGCCAAGTCCTTTAAAATGGTTGAGAAAGCCACTAGGGGAACATTCTGAGATTCCAATTAGTTATTCATGTCACATATAGAAATAAGTGTAAATAATATTTGATTTATTACACGAGCAATATCTTAGCAAATAGAAAAGATAAGAGCTTTTTATTTTATATTCTAGCTTGTCAATATTGGTAATTTGAGTTTCTAATTCATTTGAAACTATAAACTTACTATTTTAACTTCACAAACATCTAACTTGAACCAGTGCTGCATTCAACATACCACATGACACCCAAAAATCAATGTTTATTTGTGTTTTTTGAATATTAACTTTTAAATTAAGAAATTAAGTAATGAAAAGTACTATATTTAAATTATAATCTACAGTTTGATACCAAAATTATTGATATAAATTCATGAAACAGTAGTTCAATAGTAGTTTGAATGCAAGTCAACAAACAAGATGACATGGCCTTTCACCCATGACCCATCTCGAAAGGGTTAAGATATCTGGAATTACAGGTATAATTATTATCACTGAACATTTACAGTACATACATGTTATCCAGTCCTACACTATGCATTAATTTCTCAGACACCAGCTTTAATACTTCTTTATTTCTTTTCGTAATAATTTCAAACACATTATTCACTACAGTATTAAATGTAAAGTTAAAAGATTATACTTTTATGAAATACATTTTGTTACTAAGCCTCAACCTGTTTTTTTTTTTATACTTTTCGCTTTTAGTGGGATCCAATGTATCACATTGTATAATTTTATGTTTTTGTTTTGTTACATTTTATGTCAAGAAATCCCAAAACTTTGGGAGAAACCACTTTTTCTACATACAATAAATAGTGGATCCTAGAAGTGATTAGTAATATCAACTTCAATATTAATGGTATTTTTTATTCATATGTTACTAGAGGCTTTGTAACCAACAAAGTCATACACTCACAAGCAATTTGGTTAATAAATAGTTTAGGAAAATGTATTTAAAGAATCCATGGGGTCTAAATCAACCCCATTAGTAATTTTTACGTTGCTAATCATCATACATTGAAGTACAATATGTACAACCAAAGTGTATCAGTAAAAGTTAAAAAGTAATTAAATTAATAAATTACATTGCGTGTTCATACTGTGCATGTACAGTGTATAGAACAAAGATCCAAATGTATGGATTGTTGCTCCTTTATTTTATATGTTACTTGTTCCATAGGGAATTAATTCACAATCAAGTGAAATACTTATTAACTCTTAATGCATTTCAAGTTAATAGAGTCTTTAGATGACAAAATTGAACTAAGTTTTTACTTGCACTTTTTAAAGAGCACAAAACCAACCATATTAAAATACAAAATAGTTTCTGCAAAAGACAAGGATGCTGAGATTACTGACAACTATAATGTTATTCTACTACATCAGAGTAGACACTCTCTGATTATCATTAGTTAGCACTCTTATTACTTTTCAGATATTTCCACACAACTGGTTTTCCCACAGATTTTTTCTTACTTCTGCACTGGGCCATGTCAGACAGTACTTCTTTCTGGTCAACATCAAGTATATTTTCAGCAACCTTCCATAAGGACAATTCTCTACTAACATCTTCTTCCTGCAAGTGCAGGAACCAAATGTTTGTAGCTGTATAAATTGAGTGAAGTGTAAGTTATGTATATTTTTTGTTGTTGATGAATATTTGTTTCCTTTCAGAGTTGGTGATTGGAAATGTATGTAACTCTGATTTTAAGTGCTTCTCAAGCTTGTTGACAATGTACATTAGCTAGTAATAAGACTTTTATTGGGATTTTACTCTACAAGGGCCTGATTAATCCTCATTTGTAATACAGTCAATTTTGGTCATCTTATTTGTGAAAGGATGCCGACTTTTTTAGGAGGGTTTAGAAAGGGGCTACTATACTAAAATGATACCAAGTTTGGAGAGGTTAACATATTAGAATAAGTTTAAATACATTCTCTGGATGAGATAAGGGCTCAGAGAAGTGTAAATGAAGTTTTTAAGACTGGTAGTTTTGGACTCCTAAAATCCAGATGATATTTTCCATAAAAAACACTCTGTAGGCAGTAAGATTAGAAGAAACAAGCTGAAAATACAGAAAAAAGACTCAACTAGTTAAGGCAGTGTTGCTTTTCTAACAACATATATAGCCTATGAAGTATTTTACCTTCAGGTGTGGTAGAAGGTACACCACTGAAAGACTTTGTCAGAAACTTACTTTTTAGTGGTATATATTAACGTAAGTATATGGGTGTGTTGAGCTAAGGATTCTTCTACAGTAGGTGTCTGCAACTTGTTAACGAAAAATTCTACAATAAACGAACAGCACAAACTCCTCATGTTTTTACAATAATCCATATATTAGAAACAAGTTGAACCTATATACAAATTTCTTTACACTATAGAGATCATAGTTGTATCTTAAACACTATACAGTTCTCTTCTTCTTGTCAAAAGTCCACTTAGGCTTATTCACTTGCTTTAGAATTCAGTTGACAAGCCAAACTATTTTTCTCTATTCTGATTGCAAAAGTATCCGTATATAATTCACTTACACTGTCACATGAGTTACCGCAGTTGTATCCTGAACTTCCAATAATCGTCTGCATTTTCATACTTCCATATAATTATCTACTTTTCAAAGTCCACACAGTCAGCTCAAATTAGCTAAAGAACACCTTTTGACAAGACAAGTTATTCTCCTTATCTCTTTCAAACTATTGATCTCATTCTAACATTAGGCCTTTCACTCCTGTGACAGTTAACCACAGTTGTATCCTAAACTTCCAATAAATGTCTGCATTTTCATACTTCCAAATAATCATCTGCTTTTTCATCAAAGTCTACACAGGCAGCTTCAATTAGCTTAGAACACTCTTTGACAAGACAAATTATTCTCCTTATCTTTTTCAAACTGTTGATCTCACTCTAACATATTAACCATTAGGACTCTCACTCCTATGACAGTTAACTTTGCATTTTCTAACTTTTCTTTCACCAAAATTCTCTTTCCGTGATGTTACTTTTACTCTCTCTCTCTTTCCACTCATCTGGTTGCAGCTATTTTTATGTCTATCACTCAGGCTTCAAGAAATCTCTATAATCTCGATATCAATGGATTGCAAACACAACATTTGATAGCCTTAACATCAATGAATAACAAACACAAAATTAGTTAATTAATAATACTACATATACTAAACAGTTTTTTATATCTGACAATAAGCCCCTATTTAAGAGAAATATTTACAATTTTTTTTCACTATATATATAAATACTGTTTCCAGCTCATTTACTAAGTCTTCTTATATAATCTACACCAACATTTACAGTTCCTTTGTCTGCCTCTCTTTGTGTAGGGTCTCCAGTAGGGCTTCTCCTTGATTGGATTCCTTGTCTTCACCTTGACCTTGTGTTGCCTGAGGTCTGTCTTTCCTGATCTATCTGTATATTGGCACAGTAGATCTTGTTCCTCTTTCTTCTTCTTCTTACTAGTCAGTTCTTTACTTACACTGATGTCCTTGTACATCTCATCTCCACCCAATGCTCTTAGGCCTAGTAGGTCCTTATTATCTAAGACAAAGTCAATGTCTTCAGATTCTGCTTTAATGACAACCACACCTGCCATGTCCATATGTACATCAATGGCTGCATCCATAAGGTCTCTCTCAAAGTATCTCTTCAATAGACTGGCATGGTAGACCATGGTTGTTCCATCAACTTTCAGTTTAGAGTGCATTCTGTGGATCACTTCCTGTTCTGTGAAAGGTCCTTTCCACTGCAGGATGAATTTGTTGTTGACTATGGGTAGCAGAAATAAAACCTTCTGTCTGACATTGAAACATCGACCCTTGGCCTTCTTGTTATAGAAGTCTTTCTGACTATCTTTGGGTTTGGCTTTCCCAGTAAAACTCTTTTGATAGGTCTAGTTCAATACTCCTTTCCAGTCCTCTATTCTGAAAGTCTCTTTCCTCTTTGTCCTGTGCTTGACTTCCTCTAGGGCACTGTCCCAAAGTTTCTGTGGTGAAGGGCCTTTCTTCTGTACTTCCTTCAAATGTTTACTATCAGTTATGTTTCTTATCACCAAGTCATGTATTGGTTCCTTGATACACATGGCCTCAGGTCTCCTACATAATATGGAGTATCCATCTTTATATATGCTATGGGAAACTTTCTCATTGTCCCATCAATTAGCACACACAGGTGAACCTTGCCTGTGATCTGATCATCAGATACTAGATTGGTTCTCACTGCTTCACTACTACACTCAGTGTCTCACAGAACATTCACTTTCTTGTCCCCAACATAGCCTTCACATATTGGAATATTATAATTTGTTAGCACTTCTCAATATTTGTAACATGCTCTGATTACTACTGATCCATTTACTAACCTGAGCTCATCTTTAGTCATGCACTGATCAATCATGTAACTGGCACTTCCTTCTTGTGATGAATCTGACGTGTTTTCTTGATTCTGTTTCTTTTGGCAGTAGTGTCCATAATGCCAGTCACTCTTTTCTTGTTCCTTACCAGTACTGTCTTTGTAAATAGCTCCAGCTGCTTTATGTTGAATTTTCTCCTGTTGCTTAATGGTAACGGACTTGCACTCCTTTGCAATTGTCCCATTTTATAACAAACATAGCATCTATTCTCCCTTCTGTTTATCAACCTCCTATCATTTTTGGTAGACTCTTGCTTCTGGTCAGCCCTCAATGGTTTCGAATTTAACTGGATATTTTTGGGCTTGCCAATTGTTCTCCCTCCATGGACTTCCATATACTGTTCTGTCAACTTGATCATCTCCTCCACATCTTTTAGTGCTCTCTCGTTTAGGTACAGTGACATGTCAGTTGAATATGTGATCATGAACTGTTCACATACTAATAGGTCTACCAGTCCCTCAAAACTATTGTCACATTTGTCCATGCCAGTCCATCTTGTGAAGTATCGCCGTGGACATGCCACAAACTGAAATACAGTTTCTACAGTATCAGGTTTGACTTCTCTGAACTTCCAGTGAAAAACTTCTTCAAGTTCATATTGTTTCAGTAAAGCCTCTGTTAACTTGTCATAATCCATGACATCTTTTGACATTATGCCTGCATATACTTCTAGGCATTTTCCTAAGAGAATGGGCTGAGACAGACTGCCTAGTTGCCTTAGTCCCAGTTCAGACTTTAGAGAAGCTTTCATATCTCTCCAGAAAATCATCTATCTCATCTTTCTGTTCATCAGGTTTGGACAGCTTGGGTCAGGTAGCCCTGACCCCGTTGTCATTCTTGTGTCCTTCTTCCTTTAGTTGGGTGAGCTTTGCAATCTCAGTTTGTGCTCTTATTCTCTCTATTTCTAGTCTCTCCTCTCTCTCTCTTTCTATTTGCTTTTCTTCCTCTCTTCTCTGTTTATGTTCTTTTCTCTATAGTTCTTGTTGTTATTTAAAAAACTCTCATAGTTCACAGTCTTTTAACCCAAGACCCCCATATTTTTCAATAAATCATCAGTTACTCCCTTAAATTCTTGTAAATTGTAAGCCTCCCCTACTGCTGATAGCAACTCATTCCATAAACTAATCATCCTGTTAAAAAATAAAACTTGCTTATATAGAATATAGAGTGCCTTTTTTCCAAATCTTTAACTAATGTTCTCCCCTCCCATTGTCTTCAGAATACAGCATAAAGAAATCTCACACATTTATCCTATTTATCCCCTGGAATAGCTGTCTGGGAACTCTGAGCTAAAGCTCCCACAGCCTGTGATCCTCACTAGAAAGGCTAATGCATATATGTTCTTATGCTATATGTAAGCTAATATAAAGTAAACACAATGCAGTAAGTTTGCAGTCAATATCCCATGCCAAATTTTCTACAATGTATATGCACTGCAGCAACAAATACAGCTTCTTAATAGTTACAATGTCTCCTTACAAATTACAGATTTTGTATTTCTTGATGGTAATGGATCTTGGTCCATAATATTAATACTAATATACCTTTAGGTTGCTTTCATATGTATTTCAAATGTATTACCAAATTAAAAAAAAAACGTTTCAAAAACAAATTTATCGGTTTATTTCACATATTCACATAATACATTTAAATTAAAGTTTCTTCAGTTCTTGACGTTGTTCACTTTTATTATATATAGTTTTAAATTAATGGTTCCTAACGAGGTTCTGTAGGATCGCGACAGTTATTAGAAATAGAATATGAAATCAGATTATTTAGTTACCTGCTTAGCTGCATGTGTGATGGTTGTTTAAACTTTAAAGTTAAACTAAAGTTGTTGTTTTTTTAATTTTAGCTGCATCAACTTTTAATGTATTGCTACTGAGTAATAGTATTAGCATTAGCTACTTGCAGAATAACTCCAATAATTAAATATCTTACCAATACTTCTGGATCCTGTTGCCATTCTGCAAAAATAAGAAGTTCGTATAAAATATCAGAATGATCATTCTCTTGGTCGTTTTCTAACATAGTTGAAGAACTCGATACATCCATGTTGGCAAATTCGTACGAAAACAAAACTGTTACGCTACCTTTTGACAGAAACTTTGTAATAATATATGTAGAATTTTCAGATGCATAATTTAATTAGTAAGTATTTAGATATATCACAAAAGAATTTGTCAAAAATAAGATTTGTAAATTGTTCTGAGTATTAACATAGTTTTCTTACTTCTGACCAAAAACACAGAAAAGAAAACTTGTTTTCCAAATGAATTAAGGAAAATCGAAATAATCATAAGTTTTTTTATTGATTTTCGGTTTTGATTTAAATTTTATAAATTTGTAATCAAGGAAATTTAAATAAGCATTGTAAGTATGATGACATTTTCGGATTGTGCACTATTATTCCTGAAGTACTTTATACAAAAAAAAAAGATATTGTTACGTCTCTGTTCGTTTATTAATTTTCCGTAAAAATTCTTTCCGAAGAAACTTTAGCGATATAAGTCCTTTCTTAAATAAAACTAGTTTGTTCTTTCTCAATACAACTTTGCAATACACTTAATTTCCATAGTCACGCTATAAATTAAACAAACGCTATAATTCACAACGAACTAACGATTCACGCGCTAGACTCAATTGTCGTCTCTATCTCTGTCTGCAATTCAACTACACTGTTGCCGTCACTTGTTGGCGGTCTTATATACAAGAATACCGTACATCTAGTAAACACTAGAGGCTTTACGATGCTCGTGACGTGTTACTAGGGTCACGTGACTTCCGCTGTCGTAACAATATATTTGAAACTGTATATGTCATTTCTCAAAAGTAGGGCTTGCCAACCATCAGGTTTTGGGAGATTCTTATCAACATATTTGGGGCGAATATAGCCTAATGGCTAGTATGCCTGACTAAGGATATGCTAAATCATCTTTTGATTAATTTTTTTTTAAATTGTGTTACGTAAGCAGAAGTCACGTGACACTACTAACACGTTATGAGATTCTAGAACGATCGGGTAACATCACGAATAATCCAGTATTTGCTAGGCGCCCTCTATTCTTGTATATAAGAGCACAAGATAAAGCGAGACAATCAATTGGAATTGAATAGCGGAACAGAGAGATTGAAGATATAGACAGACAACTGAGTCAAGCACGGTAGTAAGTAAAGTGCGTAAATCCTTCGTCGAGAATTATAGCGTGTGTTTAAGAGACTGTGGAAATTAACTGTATTGCAAAGTTGTATTGAGAAAGAATAAAATAGTTTTATTGAAGAAATGACTTATATCGCTGAAGTTTCTCGGGAAGAATTTCTAAAGGAAATTATCAAACGAGCAGAGATCTAACAAACTGGTGTCAGAGAGTGGGATAAAAAAGAAGATGGAAATGAGAAGTGGCAAATCAAACTACAGCTCAGCAGATTTGATGGCAACAATACAAGTACAGTAAAAGAAACAAGAAGAACGAGAAGATAAACAAGAAAAGAGACAACAGCAGTGGCAAGAAAACTTGCAACAGTGGCAGCTCGAACAGCAAAATAAACAAGAAAAGATATTACAGCAGTTGTTGGAGGAAAAAGAAAAGAAACAAGAAGAGAGATTACAGCAGCTGTTGAAGGAAAAAGAAAAGAAACAAGAAGAACGAGAAAAAAACAAGAAGAGAATCTACAGCAGTGGTTGGAGGAGAAAGAAAATAAACAAGAAAAGACATTACAGCAGTTGTCGGAGGAAAAAGAAAAGAAACAAGAAGAACGAGAAAAAAACAAGAAG
>NW_013669056.1:55099-57066 GCF_000517525.1 Limulus polyphemus
TGGATGGCCAAAGGTGCAACTTTGTCATAGATTCTGCATCTCAGCAAACCCTTGTGAGTATCAAGGTGATGGGAAAGTGACGACTTGGCAAACAGTTATACCGAGAAAGTTACGGGAAGTTGTGCTGCGTCAACCGCATGATAGTTTAACAGGAGGACATCTCGGAGTTAAGAAAACATTGAGTCACCTACAACAGAGATTTTACTGGATTGGTATGAGGCAAGATGTGGAAGAATCGTGCAGGACGTGCAGTACATGTTGTGCTAAAAGGGGAAGTGCTCCTATGAAGTTATATCAAGTTGGCGCACCAATTGAAAGAGTAGCCGTTGACATTGCTGGTCCTCTGCCCCAAACTCCTGCTGGAAACAGGTACATTTGTGTGGTGATGGATTATTTCACCAAGTGGCCTGAATCATATGCAATACCAAATCAGGGAGCTACAACTGTAGCTTCGGCTATTAGTGATTTCTTCTTCAGATTTGGTATGCCATATGAACTGCATTCAGATCAAAACCGTAACTTTGAATCAACTGTGTTCCATGAATGCTGCAAGTTGTTTGGCATACGAAAGACCAGGACAACGTCACTTCACCCAGAGTCTGATGGGATGGTAGAAAAGTACAATTGGGCACTGGGACAGGAATTGGCAAAGTTTTGTTATATCTGCCAAGATGACTGAGATGTCTTACTCCTTCCACTGTTGATGTCCTATAGGACAGCAGAGATGAGATTCTAGGACGATCGAGGAACATCACGAATAATCCAGTATTTGCTAGGCGCCCTCTATTCTTGTATATAAGTTCGCCAGATAAAGTGAGTCAATGAATCGGAATTAGAATTGTATAGCAGACATAGAGATTGAAGATATAGACGGACAATTGAGTCAAGCACGGTAGTAAGTATAGTGCGTGAATCATCGTTGAGAATTATAGCGTGTGTTGAAGTGACTGTGGAAATTAAGTTTATTGCAAAGTTGTATTGAGAAAGAATAAACTAGTTTTATTTAAGAAACGACCTCTATCGCCGAAGTTTCTCGGGAAGAATTTTTACCGGAAATTATCAAACGAGCAGAGACGTAACATGTACAGCAAATGTACAACGTTTCGACAAGATTTTGTCATCATTAGTTTTCTTCATTACCCATTCAAGCCGTCTCCAAGCGTTATTAGTCTCAAAGTGGTTTCCTCGTCATCGAAAAATATACTAAAGTCCTTGTATGATATCCCACCATTTTAGATTACATATTTCAATGACTATTTCTATTATTTCAAATCCTGTATGTACTATTACGTATCTGCTCGTTTGATAATTTCCGTAAAAATTCTTTCCGAGAAACTTCAGCAATACGAGTTCTTTCTTAATTAAAACTAGTTTATTCTTTCGCGTTACAGACTTTGTAATACACTTAATTTCCAGAGTCACTTTAAAGTTAACTACTTTTATAAACACCCGCTATAATTCACAACGATTCACGCACTTTACTTACGGTGCCTGCAGCTCGCTTGACTCAATTATCTATCTCTATATCTGTCTATCTGCAATTATATCTCCGCTTTATTTGCCTGGCTTATATACTAAAATAGAGGGCGCCTAGAAAAGACTAGAGTTGCCAGGAACAGTCATGATCCTTCTAGAAACTCCAGTGCGCATGCTTCCAGCGTCACGTGACTTCCGCTGTCGTAACAATACATATTCAAGAAGAGAACAACCCCGACCCAAACTAACATATACAAACCTCTGTACCTCTCCTCAATTTCGGAATAGACTCAAGGGAGCAACGAAGGAGAAGTATTAAGAAGCAAGTGTAAGCTCTTTGAATTGATCACTGTGATATTGAAAATTAATACAAGTTTACCGCTATTCGTATACTGTTTACACGGGCGTCAGCTTAATGCAGAACACCTGCAGAAAACATTTGATAACTATACGTAACTATGTCTGAAAAATATGTATTGTTTTCACGCTCA
>NW_013669056.1:58094-63350 GCF_000517525.1 Limulus polyphemus
CATTCGCCAAGATACGGGATAGTTCTAGAAACAAGAGAGCGTGAGAATTGTCACGTGATCTCGATGACGCAACAATATACAAACCAATAGTATGGGTATATTGGCAATTTTTATTTGCTTTTTTTGTAGTTAAGCACAAAGCTATGCCATGGGCTAGTTGTGCTATGCTCACCATAGGGTATCGAAACCCAGTTTTTAGAGTTATAAGTCAATAGACTTACTGCTGTGCTATTGGGGGGGGGGGCATATTGGTAGCAAAACGTAATGTCATAGAGTGAGAAATCTGAAAATGTGGTTATCACCACAGAGTTCTAACTAATATTTATTGTAGAACTATTTGATTATCACAGACTGTATATAAGAATATCCATATTTTTTCCTGAAACTGTTGATGCATGGTATATTGATAATTTGATTTCACTCCATCACTCAGTTTTAGTATATAATGTGCATAACGTTAGACTACCGATCATAAGGTGTTTTCTGGCAAGCAACTTTGATAGACATATCAGTTTAACTAATTTAACTCACAACTCACTTTGTGTGTTTCTGTAATTGTTAAGCCTTCTTTGACATGAATTAAATACTGTTAGGACTTTCTGTTTCTTAAATACATATTATGATGTATTTAGATACTCAAATTTTGCAGTAGCAATTTGGATTGTGTATTGGTATATTTTTTTAGTATAACATATAGGAAGTTAATTAAATTACTATATAGTTTGTACAGTGCGAAACAATTTCGTAGTGTGTGGATCCTAAATAAATAATTAATTAAGAAAAAAACAAACGAAATATACCGATTATCAGCACTGACCTCTGGAAGTTTGTTAGCACCTAGTATAAGTACGTTTCGTTTATCCACGTGGTTTCGATTTTAAAGTTTTGCAGTCGATGGATAGTTTAACGTAAGTAATTCTTTGCGAAAATCATGAGTTTTCTGTTTTATATAGTTTAATTTTCTCAGACTTTGTTATGAAGTTTCTGAGAAATAATTTGAAGCGTAGAAAAAGTCCTTTGTTCAAAGTTACTGTTTTATATACTATAGTGTGTACTATTTACAATAGTAATAATAATACATTAATTATAATATTAATAGTAATACTTAGCACAAACGAGGGAAGCTCTATTTCAGTATTTGTAAATTGTACTTTTGTAGGGCTGATACACTTATCAGCTGTACTACTAATAATATATTATTGATATTAGTAGAGCTGTAATGAAGGTAGGCCGTTTATCAGTACTATTAATAACTAACATACAATAGTAGTACTATTTATAATAGGCCTAATGTCAGTAGCCTGAATTTTAACTAGGTTTTTGGAACTTGTCCCAGTTTATTATTGCTAAAAAAAAACAACTTAAAATTAAAAGGCAACAAATACGCAATTTTGTAACTTCCTAGCTTTCAGTTACTTTTAGTTTTATGTGTATGTATCATCGTATGTGGAATGACATTACTTTACAGCTTCTGTAATTAAAATGCTGATATTATGCAATGGTTTGTCTCATTCTACTAACACTAATAGTACTAGTACAATTTTTAGTAACTCGCCACCACTAATCATATCTATATCTCTTTATCTCCAATAATCTAAAGAATATACTCATAATTTGTAACCTTTCTTCATAATGTGAGGATTCTAACAGTAAGGAGATCAAAATTTACACTTCTAATTTGAAAGATGCTCAAGTTTTATCTTTTTTTACAAAATAAGATACTCTTAAATTTTTAGTTTTGTAAAAAATTTTTACAGACTTAAAAATTCCTAACTTAAGAACAACAAATGTTTAACAGAATATTATGAGGTTTAGGCTTTAACCAGTGATCATACTCAGATCCATACTTCTCAGTGTTAAATCACATTTAAATGTCTCATACAAGTAATGGAAATTGTCCAGATCCTTCTAATCAAAGAAATGTTATCCTCTTTTCAGTCTTGTTCGTCTTCTCAGTATACAGTGTAGATAGCAATTTTTTACATAGTATACAAAAAGGTGATATCTGTACGAATTTACTGCAAACTTTTGCACATACCACCACTTAGCTTAACAGACTGCAATATACATCTCATAAGGTCTAATGAAAGGCATGATGTGTATTAGGCTGTTATAATTTTGTGTGTGTATATCATACACTTTTCAATAGTACTACTTTCAATAGTAATGGTATCAGCAAATTACATGTGTAACAATCAATTGATTACATGTGATATGGTGGATATTGTGGTGCGTAATTGTTTTCTTACTTGGCATGATTAAGAACCATGCTATATTAACCTTGTTTTTAGTTATGACAATGGATAGGTTAAAATTATAATTTTTATTTTGAAATTAGATGTAGAATAAATAAGGGTTATGTCCCTGATCTTAGAAAGGCTGAGTCTTAGAAACTAACTAGTTTGATTAAAGAAACAGAAGACTTGTAATACATGGAATTTTTTCTTTGTTGATAAAGTTATATTTCTTGTACATTTTTATGTTCAAACTGATGAAAATTCTAATAAGTTGAACAAAAGTGTTAAAATTGTGATAAGTGTTAAACTTGGAACTTTCCATGCTATGAAAATCGCTAGTATAATGTAAGATGTAGAATACCAAAATAAGCACAATCAGATAAAAAAAAATCCGTAATTGGGGCATGAAGGTATTTTTGGAAAGTCCTTAGAATTTTAAAGTTTATTTTGTACTTGAGTTAACAGCAAAAAAGTGTTGAAGAATATTGGATGTTTGAGACTTATTGGGGGACTGATTGTTGCAGTAAAGTACACTGCTGAAATGTTAGATTTTATGCTTTTGTCTGGTAATAATGTTATTACTGTATAATTTGTTTATGGGGTGGTTTTAAATTATATCAAAGAAAATTGTTACTTTGGAAATGCATAAAACTCTTTTTGATAGTGAAGCTAAAAATGGTTAAGTGATGAGTTGATGTTTTTTTTAAAACTAAAATCTTCTAATCTTTAGATGTGGGAAATTTCTAATTGGAAGGTAGCCATTGTGTTAACTTAAAAAAAAAAGTGGATATAGAAAAGACAGAAATTAGAGATCAGTTACTCTAACTTGTTGTTAGATAAGTTACTGTATTGGAATTCATTGTAAGGATCACTTGGAAGTTGGAATTTGATAAATTATCATCATCATTTTAGGAAGTAGTTTTCTTGTATTAAAGATGTGTTGTCATTTTCTGATAAGGCTTTTTCTTGTCTACAGTAGAATTCTCCTGTTGATGTGTGTATCTAGACTTGTAGAAGGCTTTCAGTAAGATTTATCATAATAGGGTGATAAATTATGTTTGCTTTTTTATGGTATACTGGAGAAAACTCTAAAGATGGACAAGTAATTGACTTGAAGGTAGGAAATAAATGGTTTCATTAAATGGTCTCCAGTTTGTTTGGGAAAATGTAAACAATTAAAAGCTATTTATTTTTTGTGGGAAAGAATATTAGTATTATGATGAGAGAGAGAGAGGGGAATTTAGCTGAAACCTTTTGCTGATTATTTGTAAATGGTGTAAGGAGCAATTAGTGCCCTTGGGTTTATTTCCAGAAATTTTAAGTTTAGGAGTAAGGAAGTGATTACACTGTGTAAAACTTTGATCAGGAGAAAATCTTTAGGAGATTGAATAAACTGCTTATGGGAGATTTGTGGAAATGTTGAAAGGTTAAGGTTGAGAATGAAATCCAAAATAGTGAATATAAGTTTTTGCAAACTAGTTATAAGGCAAAGAAAATAAAATCTTCCCTGTTATTAGTTGTTAACATATGGGAATTTTTACTAGATGATATATTATGTGCTGATGGTTTGAAGTCCTATAAGTCTTTTGTTCAGTAATTTTATGGATATGAAGTGGTATGTTTAATATACTCAGCTAGGTTACCTCAGTTGGTTGATTGGTCTTCTGTTACCTTGTATTTATATGTGTTGTTATAAAATAATTGTAGTATATGTGATAAATAATATATAATAGTTTGTAAAATCTCTTTATCATCGACGAATGATGAAATAAACGTTTATTTATGGTGAAGTATTTAAAAATATTTAGATGTAGTCTATTAACGTGGTGACACAACATATACATTTTTGCATAGTTTGTGATATTGTCACATGGTAAATTTTAAAGGATTTGTTAGATAATGAAGAAGATGTACCATGGCTTAATTGTTAAATTAATATCCATTTGTAATGTATGAGATTAGTTTATAAACTTTGTGTGAGATATTTTATCAGATATTTTTTTTTATGTTTTGTTAAGTGATACTTGAGGTACCTCAATTAAAGGGGCAGGCAGGGCTTAAAACTAATGCTAGCAAATTGCCGGTAAGTGTTGCAGTTTTGCTAATGTAACATACAAGGCACTAGAAAAAAAATTGATAGTACACATTTTGAAAGAAGATTCATAGATTCTCACTGTCGAGTATCAATGTACCCATGAATCATGCATGTCAGTCATTTATACTGAAAAATTCTGAATATAGAAGGTTACCATAATTGTGATTAACAAGATTTTCTCACTTGCCAGTGCCATGCTGGTTATGCATTCATCATTTGATCTGTGGCAAACCCAGGCTAAGTATTAGGAAATGGGATACCAAGAAAGCAACTCTGAGTTTTTTTTGACTGTTTGCTAAGACAAGTAGCATGTGGGCCAGTTGGCTAGATGCACAATATTTGGTCTCAGCAGTGTGTTTAGTAATACTGTTTCCAATTTGTTCATGACTAACATAAATGTTAGGCTTATTGGTTTCTAATGCTTTGCCATTTTTTCTTGTTTAAACTTAAACTTTTAATAATAAAATTTTTTTAGTATTTGGTGACCATCATCAGTGGGATACTATAGACCAACATTTCTTAACCTTTTCACTATCAGGGACTGGCTTACTGCCTCATATACTGGTGCAGACCAGTAAAATGCAAGTACAATGAAAAAAATATTACAATTACATATGAATATTCTTTCAGATTTTTTTGTTTTTGTAAAATCCCATGGATCTGCACTGGTTTGGGACTGGTGGCTGAGAAACACTGTAGACTTTGCTTATCCAGTGTTGCTTGTGGCCTAAAAACACCAGTTTCCACACAGATCAAGCATTTTTAAGCTTTTGTGAAACAGTTTAAATAAAATCAATGTCACATTTGATTAAAATTAGTTTTGATATTTAAAATGAAAATGTCACAAGATTTAAAACGACCACAAAAATCGTAAAACTAAAACTAATAATCTAGAATTTTGTAAGTAAACGCGCAAAATTGCGG
>NW_013669056.1:63763-77896 GCF_000517525.1 Limulus polyphemus
TTATGAGATAGTTGCATTACTTTTAGTAAAGAATAATGTTGTTGTAATATCAAATGGCTAGTGGTAAAAATAACTAGCGACTACTTGCTTGTGCCTTCAAAGTTAAGGTCGATGCCTGGCAGGGGACATAGAAAAGGATTTTCTTGTCTGACCAACTTTCAGAAGTTTTTGGATAAGTTTCTGATTTTTGGGGGTGAGAAAACCATTGTTGACCTTGTGCATCTTGGCTCTCGGAAAGCATTTGATATGATAAAGTGCTTCATTAGAGATTAATTGATAAGAAAGTGAAATGTTTATGGAATTGACAATAAAATTGGAGAGTGGACAAACAATTGGCTTAATGGTAAAAAAGCGAAAAAAAGAAAGTGATAAATGGGCCTTATTTCTAATCAAGAGAAAGTTACTAAGGCCTGTTTTGGGGCTTTTGTTGACCATAACTTATGTTTCAATAGCTTGTATAGGTTTTCGGGGCTGTAATACGTTGCTGGGAGGAGTTGATTCTAATAATGATTAGAGACGGCTTGAATGGGTAATGAAGAAAAACTTTAATATAAGTTTAACATAACAGCAAATGTACAACGTTTCGACAAGGTTTTGTCATCATCGAATCAGAGTTGATTTTGTTGGAGATGAATTTTAATATTTAGAAATGTAAAGTTATGTTCTTGGATTATGGAAAGAACTTACGAACTCTGGTGTTGTAGAAATAGAAGGATTTAGATATGAATGTTAATAACAGTTTAAAACTTAAATCTCTTGTTCAAGCGTTTAGCTGTGGAGAAAAGACCAAATAAAGAGTTATGGGTCCTGTTTAGAGGGATTTCAAATTCAAGCATAACAAGATGATTGTGACTTTTCATGAGTTTGTTTTATAGTGGAATCTTTAAAGATTAAATATATAATATATATTTTCTGAACAAGCTACGTGTATACATACAAATAAAAAATGGAAGTTACCTGTACTTTTAAGCTTTCAATTTTGTAGTAGAATTTTAAGTGCCAGAAGATAACTCAGTTGGTTCATTTTCCAATGAAATTTGTAACGTAACATTGCTGACAACAAGGGACAATTTGAACCTTCAAGACTGTCCCTATGTTAGTATGAATTAGGTACATAAACAATATAGTTATTGTATAATATTACGGAAGCATGCCAAAATATTACCCTAAAATTGTTTTTTCCTTGCTTTGGCAGAAGCAAAATCTCTTATTACATCTTCATAATCTATTTGCCTAAGCAATGTCCTTTCTATCGTGAGCAAGGAAAGGGCACTTAAATGATCATTTAACATTTAAGCAAGCAATTAATTTTTTACTCTACACATTTTAGAAAAATCTCTCTCTACGCTGCAATTCATAGCAGGTGGGCAAAAGTATATTCTCACTGTCTCGTCAACATAAGGAAAAACAGATTTGTGTTTGTTTTTTCTGATTGCTTTGATGCATCGTTGGGTGGATGGCATTTTGCTTTCAAAAAATTTCTCGAACTGTACCATTTCATCGATAAAAGAGCTGTATAGATCTGGAGAGTATATGTCTCCCAATCTTTTAGCTGCAGCAAAAGCTTCAGTCTCACTTAAATTTTTGAAATTAGATACAAAACTAAACTTCATATCTATCGCTTTATATGCAGCTGATTTTCCAAACACATTTGTAACTTGTCAACAACTGATACAAAATTTTCAATGCAAAACTTCTGAGTTCCAGATAAACTAATTTCACCTTCAGAAGTCTCAACATTTGCCAGCTTTCTTTTTCTCATTCTAGAAATCTCACTCCTGAACTGTTCTTCTATTATATTTGAAAGCTGATGAGCTTGAATTTCAATTCTATTGAATTCTTCACCTAGTGAATTTACATATTCCTTCAGCAAACTTGTAAGCTTTTACAGAAATAGACAAATCAAGGCCCTTTTCTTGAAGCTTAGCATTTGTAGCTTCAAATCGTTGAAGAATTTTATACCAAAACACTGTCATAAAAGCAATATCTAACATTGTCATTTTATTCATCAAAGCAGTAGTTTCATTTCTTACTGTTTACCTTGCATCAATATCCTTAGATAAATCTTCAAGGTTGGTATAAATTCTGTCATAGTTTTCATACAGAATTTTTGTTGAAACTGATATTGGCGACCATGTTGTTCCACTGAGGTTCTTAAGAGTAATTGTCCTTCCATCATTGTTTCTTAAGACATCACAAATGCTTTGCCAATGCTTGGTTGAAGAAGCACAAAAATTGTACAGAGTTGAAAGAAAATTAAAAAAAATTGATGCACATTTGCAACTTCCTACTGCATTCATGCCTACTAGATTTAATGAATGTGCTGCGCAAGGGATGTACTCAATATATTGGTTTATGTTCTTGAGATGCGCTTGTAGGCCATTGTATTTACCTGATATATTTGCTGCATTATCATGTGATTGTCAATGTGCATTTTGAATGTTCATTCCCATCTTATATAATTTTTCTATGACAACTTCAGCCATTAATTTTCCTGTATTTATTTTGTACTTTTTTTTATGGTGGTTACAAGGTCAGTCAAATGGATGTAGTCTGTGTTGAGTAAGAATAGAACAACTAACATAAAATATGAAAATTTACAAAAAAGAGAGAGTTAAACTGATGGTCCAGATCTGTAGTAGGGGCCCCTTACTGCTTGGGGCCCTGGTGCAACTGAGTGAATGTTCTTACTTAGATTAGGAGACCAAAGCTGCATATAATATTCCAGATGAGGGCTTCCTAATAACTTGCATACAGATATATTTATCATTTGGTTTATAATCATGTTTTTAAATACATTCTAAAATTCTGTTAGCTTCACTACAAGCTACAGAGTACTGCTTCGAGGACTTGAGTGCTTAAATCCTTCAGTCATATTATTAAGTGTGTTTCCATCTATACTAAACATGTGATCCAAATTATGATGATCTAGATGTATTACTGTGCACTCACTATAACTTACTTATTTCCAACTCATTCTCCAACTTACCAGTTAATCCAAGGCAATCTGTAATACTTCAGCATTCTCAACACAGCTAGAAATACTCAGTGTAGTGTCAATAACAAATTTTACTAATTTTTTAATTATCTCTCTAGCAGTATCATTAATATAAATAAGAAAAAGCATAAGCAGTACCCTTGAGGAATATCATCAATTATAATAATTTTGATTTCTCTCACCAAACTACTTTTCAACTCAGTTGTATTTTCTAATACCAATGTTTTTGTTGTTAATCTTCTGTGTGGCTCCTTATGTAAAACTTTTCAAAAATCTAAGTACACCAAGTAGATAACCCTTCCTTCATCTTGATAACAAGTAACATACTTAAAAATAGTTAACAAATTAGGAAGATGTGATAAAAATTTGGGTAGTTCTATACTGCTTGACACCTCTGCATGTTACATACTGTTGCATTTGTCCTAGATATAATTCCACACACTATGTTGGAGCTTCATGAGAGGATGATGTCCGGAAGTGGACCAAGAATGCCATCTGGTGGCTGGTAGTGCATTGACAAGTATCTTTTTCCCACCTTTGCACTCGCAGCCGTGCATAACATTTGAGACATTGGAGACAAGATGTCTATTTTCCACATTATCTTTTATAGCTTCAACTGTGATAGAGATCAACTTTTGTATATATTTATATATTTCCTTAACCTTTTTTAATGTTCCAACTGCATTATCTTAGAGCTGTTGAGCTCATTCTTGTGTCTATGTATGTCTTTCTGATTCTCCTTGGGTTCTTACTGTCAAGGCTGGTTTTATAACTTTGCCAACCTTTTCAAAGTAGGGTGAAAGTCTCAGGGTCACATTCTGTCATTGGTTATTACTAGTCCTCTCCTTCATGAATCTTTCACTACAGGTACAGGACAGCATTTTGTGATCTGATATGACTACATCTAAGAATGTGCATGGCTCCACAGGTTATATTATTATTTGATGACCTCCATTTACATATACATATTATTACTGGGTGAGGAGTTACCCTGCTTAGGAGGATCCTTTTCTGAGTGTCCTCTCTTGGGTTCAGCCTCCTCGAAGCTGGTGTGCTCCATTCATTTCTTCCATGAGTTCAGTCCATTGTGTTACCTTCCTGTCTAAGACCCTTACATTTGAGGAACTGGTATACAGAAACTGCTAAATTCTAAGCATTATATGTCTTACATTTTTGTTTTAAATGTTGTTGATTATTGTCACAGTTTAAATTATATTGAATTTAATAATGTCATGTTAACTGGATAACCAGAATTATTTCAGTTTTAACAGAGTAATAACCCTGTTATAATACATATAAGTTCAAAAACTGAAACATATTGTGTGGTAATAAATTTGAAAAATTAAGCATATAAAATAGTCTGAATAAGATAATTACTTGCCTTTTGGTGGGTAATTGATGAGGTTTTGTTATTACTGTGTTTATACATTTTATTGTACTTTTTTAAATTTTTTGTTGTCACTAAACATTTCTATATAAGATGAAAAATCATGTTAGAGCAATCAAAGTGTACATGTAATAGGGTTTTATGACAGATCTACCAAACATTTGGAAAGAAATTTTGTGAGATATGTTTAATATGATGTAAGAAAAGTTGTGGATGGTGTTCAGGGAATGACAAATCTTATATTCTGATGTCTGGTGTAAGAGATAAATTTGTTTAGGTAATAGAAAAAAAAACTACTCTTGCCCAATGGGTAAGTGTGTTCAGAGGCATTGTAATAACCCCACTGACTTGTATAAATTGATATGATGTAAGGAGTAATTTATTTTATATTGCTTAGTAGCATGCAATGTAAATCAAGTATCCTGCAAATACTTATCACTGGTAGATGTGTGAGGTGTGACTGAATTTCAGTAAGAAAATTTGATGCAGCTCATGAAGTTAAGAAATATGAAATTTAGTAAAAACTTGTAGTTGATAAGTTCACAACAATGTAGCTGAGGGCTGATTTTTGGGCTATAGAGGCATTGCCTAAAATGTTGTGAATGTGCATATATGGTGTAGAAAGAATTATTGCAGTTTTGTGTGCTACCCAAAAACTGCTGACTCTGACTCTTTTTTTCTGAATTTGCTATTTATATACATATTAGAAACATAAAATTGGCTATCATATTTATCGATTAATTTAGTTCTTGAAATTGAAGTTCTAAAACTAAAATTTAAAACAGTATGTCACATTTATATGTTTATTATGTAATCCAAAAAACCTTGTTTCTACATGTAACATCCTAAAACTGTCTCTTTAAAAGTTAATCAATATCATAGTTTTACTGTTTAGTACAACTGTAAATTATGTCTATTAACAATTGTTATAAGCAATGCTTTGAGATACAAGGTGCTAACAAACTGAATAATGTCAAACCATACATTTATGTCTAATGTCTTAAGCAATAAAAGTAGAAATCAAATATAGCCAACATTAATGTTACTGGTCTCACTGTTAGGTCTTACTTTAAGCTTGATATTATGTTTACTGATTTAAAAAGTTGGGTAAATGAATTTTGTAAATGAGAAGGTTCTTTGTTCCAGACAGTATTTTTTTTTTATTAGTTGTTTACTGTTTTTATCTGTATCATTTATTGGATACCTTAATATTTTTTCTACTTTTTGAGTAACTTTATCATAAAGATTGTGTGCGTATAATTATAGAAGAAAATTTGACTTAAAATTTAGAAATGCATTAGTTGTATGAATGATGTCTCAAAGAAAACATTAAAGCATGTTTAATGATACAATTCAAAATATAAATGTAGTTGTGAGAAAAACTTTAATTTCTGATGTTACAAAGTAAGTACGTTGTATCTTTTTATCACCAGAAGTATAATAGTAGTTGATGTTTTTGAAGTGTGTTATTTTAAATTCAAAGTAGTTTTCTAGGTTATTTTCTATAAATATTTTAAACTTATTATTGAGTACTTTCATGTATAACAACTAGTGTTCTGTTTTTAACTAACTTTTGTACCAGGTGAAGTTTGATAGTTTAAAAAATTTTTTAAACCTAAGTTTCATGGAATCTTCTTTTAATTCCTCATAGGTAAGTTATATCTTTACTCAGACTTCTAAGATGTTTTGATGTTGGGTGATCTTTAAAAAATCAGGTATTGTTTTGTTCTAATGATCTTGCATGATGTTGGTGTTTGAAAACGTTTTTTTCTTTTAAGTACCATCGGCTTATTTCAAACATCCACCTATGCAATTAAAATTTAAGATTCTACAATAGTCTTGAAGACTGAAGTGTTTTTGACATTACTGAAGGGCTTTAGAAATCACTTTATCTAACTTTTCTTTACTGTGCTTTTTAGTTTTTAATGTTAAAGTGGTGTTAGATCTCTAATTATACAGTGAAATTAAAACCTCAGAATAGTACATCTAATAATGATATAAATTTCTTTTTTTTTTTCTAGAGTACATAAATTGAAATGTGAAAATTGAATTCCACTACAAGTGCAGTTTGATCCTCCAGGATTAACCAAGTCAAAACAGAGAAAATTATTTAATGATTTATTCATCATTGATACAATTTGAATATGAATACTATTTTCATATATTGTATATTAGCTAGTATCTTTGATCACCACTCAAAATGTATAGGATTGCATTTAATGTAGAAATTAACTGTGTGGGTTTCTAAATTTTTTCATAATAATACTCTTCCAGAATATAACTCAAGTGACTGACCAGTTGTAAATATGTGGAATATAGTGAAAGATCCAACAGTGACAAAACCTGTAAAAGAACTAAAGGATAAATGGAAACTTCTTCCTGCTTTTCTACAGGTGAAGGGTTTGGTAAACCAACATGTTGATTCATTTAATTATTTCATTACAGTTGATATTAAAAAGATTTTGATGGCAAATAGCAAGATTACTAGTGATGCTGATCCATTGTTTTATATGAAATACTTAAACATTCACATAGGAAATCCTGATGTAGAAGAAGGTTTTAATGTTACGAAACCAACATGTCCACATGAGTGTCGTCTTCGTGACATGACATATTCTGCTCCTATAACAGTTGACATAGAATATACTAGAGGGCAGCAGAGAGTTGTTCGAAATAATGTTCCTATTGGTAGAATGCCAATTATGCTGCGTAGTTCCAAATGTGTACTTACAGGGAAATCTCCAGCAGAACTTGCTAAACTGAATGAATGTCCACATGATCCTGGTGGCTATTTCATTGTGAATGGCATAGAAAAGGTGATTCTTTGCCAAGAACAGTTGTCAAAAAATCGAATGATTGTTGAAGAAGACAGCAAAGGTGGAATTGCATGCCAGGTGACTAGCTCCACTCATGAACGAAAAACACGTACCAACATAATTGTTAAGCATGGACACTATTATTTGAAACACAACAGTTTTTCTGAAGACATACCTATTGCTATTGTGTTTAAAGCAATGGGTGTTGAAAGTGACCAAGAAATTGTGCAGATGATTGGAACTGATGACCACACCTTGTCAGTATTTGCTCCTTCTCTTGAAGAATGTCATCGAGCTCAAGTGTACACACAGACTCAAGCTTTGAGATGGATGGGAAATAAAATCAAACAACGTCGAATCTGGGGAGGTGGACCTAAAAAAACACCCATTGAAGAAGCTCGTGATTTATTGATAACAACTATTTTAGCCCACATACCCACAGAACAGTTTACATTCAAGGTAAAGGCCATGTATATGGCTCTTATGGTCCGAAGAATCATTGAAGCCCAGACAAATCCCAAGTTAATTGATGATAGAGACTATTATGGAAACAAGAGAGTTGAACTGGCAGGATCCTTATTGTCACTTTTGTTTGAAGACTTGTTTAAGCGATTTAACTCTGAGCTGAAAATGATTGCAGACAAGAACATTCCTAAAATTAAAGCTGCCCAATTTGATATTATTAAGCACATGCGTCAAGACCAGATAACAAATGGTTTAATCACTGCCATTTCAACTGGGAATTGGACAGTGAAGCGATTCAAGATGGAACGTGTCGGGGTTACACAAGTTCTTTCAAGATTATCTTACATCTCTGCACTGGGAATGATGACAAGGATTAATAGTCAGTTTGAAAAAACAAGAAAAGTTTCAGGACCAAGATCTCTACAGCCTTCTCAGTGGGGTATGTTATGTCCTTCAGATACACCAGAAGGTGAATCCTGTGGTTTGGTGAAAAATTTGGCATTGATGACACACATTACTACTGACATGGAGGAAGAACCATTGATTAAACTTGCTTTTAATTTAGGAGTAGAAGATGTGCACCTCCTCAGTGGAGAAGAGCTATCACATCCAGATGTTTACATGGTTTTTTTAAATGGGGGTATTCTAGGAGTCATAAAAGACTACCAAAGACTAGTGCATACATTCCGTATATTGCGCAGAGCTGGTTATATCAATGAGTTTGTCTCTATCTTCCCAAACCATACCCATCGCTGTGTTTATATTGCTTCAGATGGTGGCCGATTGTGTCGTCCATATATAATTGTCAAAGGAGGTCGTCCAATGGTCACTCAAGCACATTTAGAAGAGTTAAATCGTGGTGTTCGCCAGTTTGAAGACTTCATTCATGATGGTTTGATTGAATACCTAGATGTCAATGAAGAAAATGACAGTAATGTTGCTTTATATCAAACAAGCATTAGTGTAGAAACAACACACCTTGAAATTGAACCATTTACTTTGTTAGGTGTGTGTGCTGGCCTCATACCATATCCTCATCATAACCAGTCACCTCGTAACACTTATCAATGTGCTATGGGTAAACAAGCTATGGGTACAATTGGTTTAAACCAGAGGAACCGAATTGATACTCTCCTGTACCTTCTTGCATATCCTCATCGACCAATGGTGAAATCTCGAACTATTGAGTTGATCAACTTTGAGCAGCTTCCAGCAGGACAGAATGCCACAGTAGCTGTAATGAGCTATAGTGGTTATGATATTGAGGATGCCATTGTCATGAACAAAGCTTCCCTTGACCGAGGATTTGGAAGGTGTTTGGTTTACCGTAGTCAAAAATGCACATTGAAACGATACACCAATCAAACATTTGATAGAGTGCTGGGTCCTATGATAGATGCAACCACTCGTAAACCAATATGGAAACATGAGGTTTTAGATGCTGATGGAATTTCTGCTCCTGGTGAAAGAGTGGAAAGCCGACAAGTTGTAGTCAACAAATCTATGCCAGCAGTTACTATGAATCCAATTCAAACTACACCAGGACAACCACAGCAAGTAGAGCACAGGGAGGTCCCAATTGTATATAAAGGATTAGAACCTTCCTATGTTGAAAAGGTAATGATTTCATCAAATAATGAGGAGGCATTTCTCATTAAACTTCTGATGCGACAGACTCGTCGACCAGAAATAGGGGACAAATTTAGCAGTAGACATGGACAGAAAGGAGTTGTAGGTCTTATTGCCCAGCAGGAAGATATGCCTTTCAATGATCAGGGAATTTGTCCTGATTTGATAATGAATCCTCATGGATATCCATCTCGTATGACAGTTGGTAAACTATTAGAGCTTGTTGGTGGTAAAGCTGGGGTGCTGGAAGGAAAATTTCATTATGGAACCGCATTTGGTGGAAGCAGTATACATGAGATTAGTAAAGAGTTGATAAAGAATGGGTTCAACTATCTTGGTAAAGATACATTGACATCTGGAATCACTGGGGAACATCTTAGTGGATACATTTACTTTGGTCCAATATACTACCAGAAGCTGAAGCACATGGTGATGGATAAAATTCATGCTCGAGCTCGAGGCCCTCGTGCTGTTCTGACTAGACAGCCAACAGAAGGAAGGTCACGAGAGGGAGGATTACGATTAGGTGAAATGGAGCGAGATTGTTTGATTGGACATGGAGCAAGTATGTTGTTATTGGAGCGACTAATGCTGTCTAGTGATGCTTTCCAAGTCGATGTGTGTAATCAATGTGGTCTGTTAGGCTACTCAGGCTGGTGCCACTATTGTCAGTCATCTCGTCAAATTGCTTCAATCCAAATACCTTATGCATGTAAATTATTATTTCAAGAGCTGCAGTCAATGAATATTATTCCACGCCTTAAACTCTCAAAATATTTTGATTAATCTAAGATAAAGCAAGATTTGATCTGAAGGAATGAATACCTGTATATAAACCGTAATTAGTTGGATTTAAACATTTACTTTTGATAATCATAACTTATTTAAAGAAAACTTAAGTTTGTTGATATGTTTAATCCTTAAACCACTAGTGTTGCTTACTTCATTACAAAATATTATTTAAAAGTTCAGGACAAATATATTTTGATATTTATGGATAAATGCCTAAGTATGTACTGTACTAAGAATTAAGCATTGTTTTTAGCTTGAAGTTGGAACTTGTATGTCACTAGTAATGAAAATTTGAGCATTGTCATTTTATATTGTTGTCGTGCTTTTTTTCTTGATATAGGCAGCTATGTGATTTTATGTTTAAAAAAATTAAGTCTCTCAGTACAAAGTAACATTAATTTAACATTTTGATTGAGCTCCATGTACTTGTGTAGATCTGGTTAAGAATTATTGAAGTATTTTCAAGTTTTATGCTGTCTAACAGGAATATAAGTATGCTTCAGTATTTAGGCTTGTAACTATTACAAACAAGCTACAGAGAGTTTACAGTGTTCAGACTTATTCCTTGATGTATGAGAAAATGTAGTGAAAGTGATGCACTGCACAAGCATTTTAGAGTTTATCATCCCGAAGACGATGTGAATGAACTTGGGTCGTGAGCTACTTTATATCCAACAACAGTGTGATGCAACAAAATCATTGCTATCTGTATTTCCATGTGTCCTCTTAGAATAGAAAAGTCCTAATGAGTAATTGAAAGGTATTGTGTCTGAAAAAAGATACATCTGTTTCATATGTGTTTGTACATGTATATTTTTTCTACTTTCAATTTTTTGCATTGGGTTCTATAGGTGTTAAATTTAATTTTGTTTTAAGCTTTACAGCTTAATAAGCTTTCACTGATGTTACAACTGTGTTCCAGTTTAATTGTTGTTTTTTTTAAGTTAATACAATTATGGTATTATGCTTGTAGAACTTTCATAATTGATAGTTATTAAAACATTGTAACATCCTAGATTAAATTGTGAATACTTTGCACCATAGAAGAGACATTGTGATAAACTTTCAAATATTATTTCATTAAAGAAAATGTTGTTTTTGCCTTTATTCATTACTTCATTGATTTTCATTTTCTAGACTGTAGCTTAATGATTGTGTATTTGAATTTAACAATATAGTGCTCAGATATTTTTACTTTACTGAACATGTCATTTTCAGTTTGTGTTTTTAAGAGAAACTTTTGGGATCATTGTGATTAAAGAACTAAAATTCAGTACATATATCAGATTATCTAAAATTAACTGGTAGAACTTTCAAGCTCATATTACAACCCAACATCGAGCATGGTACTGACAATATTTTCATAATTTGGGTCCCTATTGTTTTCTAAAAACTTATCAGCAACATCTTTAAAGGCAACCAACTTTCTTCATTGTTCTTTCGAACTGTTCATCCGAAGTAAATTTCCTAATCTCAGGCCCAACAAAAAAATCCCTTCTTTAAGTTTTGCTTCTGAAAGAGCTGGGAATTGCCACATAGATACTTGAAGCAGTCGCCATCTTTGTCTAAGGCCTTTACAAACTGTTTCATCAAGCCCAGTTTTATGTGATGTGGAGGTAATAGGACATTCTTTGTGTCAACGAAACTTTCACGTTCTATTTTTTTATCCTGGTATCTGACTGACTCTGCGTGGTCATTGCTTCTTTATCCAGTGCTGATTTCGTGCTTTGCCATCTCATTCATACAAAAAAACATGGAAACTTTATAACCGGATTCTTGACCCAACAATGTGCAAAAGACAAGTTTCCACAAAGTAGCCAATCATGTTCTTTGTGTTTGACCTTATTTTCGTACGCTTCCTTCAAGTAAACCGAATCAGTAATAGGAACAGATCCATATATGTTACTATTGAAAAGGAGAACACGTTTTAGAATTCTTTTGGAAGAATCAGTGAACAATCGCCACTCACTTGGTTCACAGACTGCAGCTCCTAGAATTGGTATTAATTCAGCAATATTGTTGCAATAAACCAGTGAACTTTCTTACGAAAAGTATGGTATAAACTCATTCTCACGATTTCTGTACCAATAAAATGATGTCCCTGGAGAAAGTAAGTTCTTAGTCCGAAGTCTGAACCCCTAAAATATCTGAAGAATATTTTGGAAGGCCCAAATCTCTCACCAAATCATAAAGTTCACCTTGTGTGAAATGTGGTTCACCAGATGTTTCAGGTTAAAAACAATCATTATCATCATTGCTATTGACTTCAGAATCATATGAAACTATTTCAAGAGTCTGGTGGAGTAGGTACAGGTACAATAGGTCTTATAGCATATTGAAGGTTCAGATAATAAATTTCCTTTTTATCTTAAGTGTTGTAGCCTTGCACGCTACATGAGTAAAAATAGCGGTCATCTCCATGGTTTCTAGGCTCACGCCAAACCATTGGAATTCCAAAAGGCAAAGACTTTTTCTTATCTTTAGTTCATTGTTCAAACTTTGTGCGGAACCCACGATTTGTATTAGTCCCCAAGATTTATTCCAAAATACGCGTGATACGCTTTTTTGACGAATTTTATAATGTTTTGCTTTTGTTTCTTTTCAACAAGTATAACAGAATATGTTTGAGTAATTTACATAACCTCTTGTTGCCATAGCGACGAATAAATGGTATTGAAAAGAAAAATAATGTTAACCGTTTATATGCTAGCGGTGTGTTGCTCGTGGGTTCTAGAACGATTGATAAGATTCACGTCGCGATTGGTCTGGAAAATCTATAGTCAGTGGTTGTCAACATTTTTAAGCATAACAAAATGTGACCCGATTTCAATGAAAATGATTCACTTATGTAAGGGTACATACGACATTTTGAGAAAAATCTGTACGTGATGGACATTTTCAGATTCAGCGTACAGGAATTACCGTGGAACGTAAAAGTTTCAAGACAATAAAACTATCGCAGGCTTGCGTTATTTGGGTTAATTGCCTAGTTATATACACTGTACGATTTAATGTTCTGTGTTAGTTTCTTATCTAAGTATTTGGGTTGTTTTCTGTTTA
The DNA here is from genome assembly GCF_000517525.1 of Limulus polyphemus. Taxonomy (NCBI): domain Eukaryota; kingdom Metazoa; phylum Arthropoda; class Merostomata; order Xiphosura; family Limulidae; genus Limulus; species Limulus polyphemus. The sequence continues at coordinate 76,911 of NW_013669056.1, forward strand.
TACCACAATTTCAGCACAGTTGTTGTCTAATAAGGTTGTATGTCACAATTTATTTGCAAAACAGCATCATATTTTCGTCAGCTGGAAACCTTAGGTTTGTCTCTTCCTTGGGAGTTTCATTCTCTTTGTTGTCACTTCCCTCTCACTATTTTGTCTCATGTCCTTTTAATCTTCATTTTTCTCTCCCTCCTCCTCTTTTGTGCCTAGATCTCATCAGAAACTGTTCTACATGTTCATCAGTTGATTGTGGTGCCTTCTTGCGGGTATGAAGGTATTTTGTTAATAGATGAGGCCTTTTGAGTTGACTAATCAAGTGGGTAATTTACTAGGCTTATATTAAAAAGACCCATTATCGAATCTTGGCCACTACCAACACGGAAAATAGTCCTTCTCGGGACTTCTCCGAAGATGGTAGAAGACTAGTTGGTATTAGTGGCTAGTTATTATATATGTATAATAAAAACGGTTAATTATATCCGGTCGCCATAACCTTACCTAAACCACCAGCATTAATATTTTGAAAAGTTCACATGAATATTTTATAAGAATGTATCACTTTTTCAGTTATTAAAGTGAAGTCAAGCAGTTGACCCAGGCCCGAGATTTTGGGAGTATAGGAAGAAATGTTTTCAATGACATTTGGGGCTTGTGTATTCTTTTGTTAGAATAACTGGAATTAGCTATTGTTTTTGCTTCCTTTATTAGGCTGTTAAGATATCAATTAAAAACACAAAATAATGTTACCTTATCCTGATAAAGATAATTGTGAACTCTAGGATTACTAATCAATTTTGGTTCAGTTTTTGCTTTTTATAATTTATGCCCGGAATAAATGTAATTGGCGAAATAAAGCATTGTTACGTCTCCGTTTGTTAATTAACTTTCTGTAACTTCGTTCCGAATACAACTTAACAACACACTTATTTTCAACAATCGCTCTATAACAAACGCAATATCAACGAACGTCAACAATACTTCTGACTGCA
>NW_013669056.1:78829-81998 GCF_000517525.1 Limulus polyphemus
TAAACCATGCACCATAGAGGTAAGGATGGAAATATGTCAGACTCTTTACTGTAGCAAGGAGTTTCCTCTGTGTAACACAATAGTTCTTCTCTTGTCTACTGAGGACCCTACTGAAGTAAGCCACCACATGTTCGTTTTCGCCCACTTTCTGAGACAACACTCTTCCAATTCCGACATTACTAGCATCACAATCCAGTATGTACAGCAGTGAGGGATCTGGAAGCTTTAAAAGCGGAGCTGAGACCAATTTTTCTTTCAATGTCTTGAAAGCATACTTGCAAGAAACTGTTCTTTCGAACTTTTGGCCTTTTGTTTTGGCCAAATCATGTAGTGGAGCAGCTATAGGTGCAAAGTCCTTCACAAATGTAGTGGAGCAGCTATCGTTGCAAAGTCCTTCACAAATTTGCGGTAGTAAGTACAGAGTCCCAAGAAACTTCTTAGCATGACTGGCCAACACCAGACAATGTGGGAGAACGCAGATAGACCCAAGACAGCATTTAGTTATGGCCAAGGTCTCTGGCAATACCGAGTGATGCCATTCGGGCTCACTAATGCTCCAGCAACATTTGAGAGGCTGATGGAACGAGTATTGGAAGGCATACAATGGAGGATAGCTCTAGTGTACCTGGACGATGTCATCGTATTTGCAACAACTTTTGACAAGGAAATGTCCCAGCTGGAGGAAGTATTCAAGCGTTTGAAAGCAGCAAACCTCAAACTCCATCCCAAGAAATGTCATTTGTTCCAGAAAGAGGTGCTTTACTTAGGCCACATTGTTAGTGAGAATGATGTACAAACTGATCCTGATAAGGTGAAAGCAGTGTAAATAGAGAAGGTCATGGATGGTCTAATCAAGGAAGGGATAGTTGAAAAATCAGATAGTCCCTGGTAAGCTCCTGTCGTATTAGTCCAGAAGAAGGATGGGACCCAATGTTGCTGTGTGGACTTCAGGGCTCTTAACAGCATAACCGAAAAAGACTCATACCCACTGCCAAGAATTGATGATACTCTTGATGCCCTAAGTGGAGCCAGGTGGTTTTCAACTCTGGACTTAAAGTCAGGTTTCCATCAAGTAAAAATGGCTGCTTGTCGCTTTGCTGGAGCTATTTTCCTTGGAGGGATCTTTATTGGACGGTGATTGCCTGTGTTTATTCTGTGCTCTACCAGGTCACGTTGTGAGCGTCCTATTTATACACCAGAAAAAACATATATCTAGTAAATGCTAGGGCATTCACGAAGGAACAAGATACTTCAGGAAAATAGGCGGCGTGACAATAGTCACGTGACCCTCTGACGCAACATTATTAAAAGAAATGTATTAATAGATATCAACCTAGTGGAAATTGACAATAGATAAAACTTTCCGATAAGCGATTTTAAAAAACAGTTAAGATGAAAAGTAATTTAAATGTTTTTTGATAGTCTTTTAACAAAATTTTGGAAATTTCCTAAACTAAAAAGAGAAATGCTGGTCGTGCTGAAATTAATTTAATACCGTCTTTAATAGATAACTACCCATTCAAAAGGGGGGGGGGTCGCTGGCTTAAAGCCTGATTAACCCACAGATGCTAAAGTAGTGTTACGTATCCGCTTGTTTGTTAATTTCCTGTAGAAATTCTTTCCGAGAAACTTCAGTGATACAAGTCATTTCTTAATTAAAACTAGTTTATTCTTTCTCGTTACAAACTTTGCAAAACACAGAATTTCCACAGTCACTTTAATTTGACTACGTTTATAAACACGTGCTATAATTCACAGAGATTCACACACTTTACTTACGGTGCCTACTGTTCGCTTGACTCAATCTATCTCCGGCTTATATACTAAAAAAGAGAGCGTCTATCAAACGCTGAGACATTCATGAGGTTGCCCGATAAGTCACGATCCTTCTAAAAACTCCAGCGCGCATTCTCCCAGGGCCGCGTGACTTCCGCTGTCGTAACAGTAGCTTAGTACTTGTGTATGGCAGAGAAGTTAATTTGATTATCAGAACACAACATTCAGCATGATTCACTAAGTTTAAATTAGCTGAACTTGAGTTAAATATGGCCAACGTCTCAAGTGAGTGCACCAGTCAGCTTTCACTAAAAATCATGGTTGCTAGTTCGAAGAACTATTGACTAGGTGTAGCGTGGTATGAGCCAATTGTAATACATGGACAAAATGACGAGTTTCTAAAAAATGGCAACAAACTAGACGTGAGTGGAGGGGCACCACTCTGGCTTCATCTTAACAATGTTGAATACTAAAGGAAACTAGTTATTTTTGATCTGTGTTCAGGCATTGATATCTTTGGGAGTGGATTTACTGAGAAAAAATGTCAGCCAATTTTGCTTATGCAAGAAGTGAACCGTAGTTCTGTAAAAAAACAACAACCTAGTGTCAACCAAAATGGGTTCTAAAACAGTGGACTGTTTGCATGCATTAATGATGAGGGAGCAATACATCAAATGTGCAAGTGGTGTACCATGGTTTGCTAAAGATGTACTGCTTTAATGATAAAACTGACACACACACACACAAAACAAACTTTTCTGTCTTGGAAGCAGATAACTCTTTCTTGAACGGTCATCTATCCAAGTGCAGGTGTACCAGTGCTAGTCTATAAATGGACATTTGGATATTCAGCTTCTAGCTGGAATAATCATCAGAATAGAAATACAGACAGAAGTGATGCAAACAGGCCAAGTAGTCAGTGTCACAACCACAGCACAGTATTTAACTAAAACTTACAGCTTCCAGACCACCTGATTCAGGCAGTAGAGTGGACTGAGGCTTATGTCTTCATGGTTCAAAAAGAAGACAGGCTCCAGGGCTGTTCCAATATCATATATTGTTGTGTGGCAGAGAAGAATCATTGGCTGATAGAAGAAAATCGATAATTCCAGAAGGCAGCATGCATCTGGAGAGACATTTGAAGGTCTTCCATAGGATCAGTGCAAAAGACAATGATCCTTGGAGAACCTCAGTGGCCTTCTGTCGCCTCTCCAGAGGCAAACTTTAAATATTGTCTGTGAATATAATGTGTATAACTGTGTGATTTATGTTGTATTTCAATGTTTTCTTTAATTTTCTTCTTAATAAGATATTTTTATTCAGGTGAATTTCATTTGGTTGTCTTTTGACACGCATTTAATTTTGTTTGTTTTGAATTCGTGCAAAGCCACAC
>NW_013669056.1:82351-84397 GCF_000517525.1 Limulus polyphemus
CTCTTTTTACCAACGAATAGTGGGATTGATCGTCACATTATAACGCCCCCACGGCTGAAAGGGCGAACATGTTTAGTGGGACGGATTTAATTTTGTATCCAATTATTCATTTTAAGTTTCATTCCATTTTGTTTAAGTTCTGTACATTTAAAGGCATCTCTGTTATTTGGTTTATTTTAAGCTTCTTTTCTTGATTATGTTCTGAGTTACAATTCTCTTTCTGAATGCGATGTATTCAACTTTATATTATATTTTAAAATTTAGTTCTGCATGTTTCTAACTTTGTTTAGTTGTGTGAACTGGCCAGCAGGAGGTTTTATAATGAATTTAATTTTGAATGAATTATTATTTCTCTCTACGATTTCATTAGTTATTTCGACAAAATATAAAAAGTTCTTTAAAAACTAAAATCGATTTCCAGCGGTGTTGATACTGCGAATACTCACTCCACCTTCAAAGCTTTTAATTATGTGTCCCTTTTTATACATTTCTTAACGGCAGAATGACTTCATAACACCCCTCCTTCAAAAGTTTAAATTAGTCATCCATGTCTTTGCACTAGTTCAGAGAATTCTCAGAACTCAACAAAACATTGAATTTGTAAACAAAATTTTAGAAAGTTGCATATAAAACCTATTCGAAACTCAAATAAAAACAAAACATGTTGAAACAACTTATTATTGCACGTCCACTTTCTTTAAAAATATCAAAATATAACATTTCTTTTTAACATAAAATGACATGAAAATGGCTTTTAAAAATCATTTTGATACTACAGCGTTCATAAAAATTATGATTAAACATTTTCCACAATAAAATGTTTTTCGTTAAATTTTAATGATATATATATATATATAATTAACGTGCTTCCATAACAGTCGCTTTTAGTAACCTTTATACGTATACTTATAATTGTGTTTTGGGTATTTATTTATATTTCCCTTTTATTCATACACAGTGAACGGAAAAACATCTATTCACTTTCCAAATGATATTATTCGGAGATTGGGGAACGTGTCGAAAGTTGACAAAATACATAGAGCTGTGGAATTACAAGCCACAGTGTATAATTTAGGTCTATAGAATTCATACTGAAAAAGTTGTTTACAAAGCTGCTTTGTAAACAACACTTTCAATATTTGTATCTTCAGGGACATAAATGTTTAGATTGTATCGTAGATAGAAATTCGTAGATTTCACCATGAAAAAACAAAACAAAATGGCTCAGCTGAATGCAACCCCCAACGGACAGTGTTGGATATAGAAGACTGTTTAGTGTAGGCATTATTATTTCATTTATTTTGTGAGTTAATATTTAATGATTCTTGAGTTTTTCATAACAAGAGAGTTAAAAGCAATTATTATGGTGTCGAGGCTATAGAAATTCTAGAGGTCTCAGTGATAAACGTATAAGTAGCGGCGACCAAACAAATGGGAGCACAGTAAAAGTAAAAATGAATGAGGATTAAGTCATGTAACGAATTTATTGTTATGTATTCATTTTTAATATGAACATTATTTAGATTAAATTTGTATTTAAAAATATGCGTAACTTATAGTGTCAGATACGTATTGCGTATAACGAATTTGTTGTATATTCATTTTAATGACAACGTTTGTTTGGAACGAGTTTATATTTAAAAACGTGCCTAGCTTACAGTGTTAGTTACGTATGGCGAAAGTCCCGTCAATTCTCCAAGATTGTAGAATATTCGTGAAATATTCAACCAGAAAATATACGACATTTGACCAATAAATTTCGAATGTCAGTGGATTCTCATCGGACGTTAGTATCTTTCCGAAAGTATTACTGAATTCTCATCTGGCATTAGTGGTTTCTGTAAATATTATCTTACTTCGACGGTCCAACAAATCAGTCTCTGACGAAGCTAGCTAGCTTCTCGACAATTGTACGTACATCGATTTCAAGTTAACTCGCTGGATATCAAGGAGACTCTGAACTAGGAAGAAGATTTCAGGTTATTTGTAAGTTAGTGAAACTTTTGTTCAAGAAACTTTGTTTATAATAATTAATCGTAATAGTTG
>NW_013669056.1:85343-86426 GCF_000517525.1 Limulus polyphemus
GTAATTGAACTGAGTATTGTTGAGTCCAGCACGTGAGACATTCGTTGAGAATTATAGCGTTTGTTATAGCGCGACTTTTGAAATTAAGTTATATTCAGAAAGAATAAACCAGTTTTATTTAAGAAAGGACTTGTATCAGTAAAGTTTCTTCGGGAAGAATTTTTAAGTTAACTAACGACCGGAGGCATAACAAATTGGTGTCAGAAGTGGGATAAGAAAAAATGGAAAAAAAAAGCGGCAAGTCAAACTACAGCTTAGCAGACTTGATGGCAGCAATACAAGAACAGCAAAAGAAACAAAAAGAACGAGAAAATAAACAAGAAGAGAGATTACAGCAGTGGTTGGAGGAAAAAGAAAAGAAACAAGAAGAACGAGAAAAGAAACAAGAAGAGAGATTACAGCAGTTGCAAGAAAACCTGCAACAGTGGCAGCTCGAACAGCAAAATAAACAAGAAGATAGATAACAGCAGTGGCAAGAAAACTTGCAACAGTGGCAGCTCGAACAGCAAAATAAACAAGAAGATAGATTACAACAGCTATAGGAGGAGAAAGAAAATAAACAAGAAGAGTGATTACAACAGTGGCAAGAAGTACAACTGGAAAACATTAGTAAATTTAAAAGCGAATTAGATACATTAAAGGATGATTTATTGTCTTTTACACAAGGAGAACACACTAACCATCGACTTAATCAGCCCCAGACAATGGCAAGCCCCTTCCAGATCCCGCAGCTAAACCCTAATGCAGACATATTCAGCCCTGTTGGAAGTCACATCCCAGATATGAATGTCAGTAATGGGAGTGATCCAGTATGAAGGAAGCCACAGGAATTCGATGGGAAGGCACCGTGGGAATCATATAGAGCACAATTTGAGCTACTGGCAGAGATGAATGGATGGACAAAGGAGCAAAAAGCAGTATATCTGGCAACGAGCTTGAAAGGACAACCACTGGAAATACTTGGACAGTTGTCAGCAGCCGACAGACACAACTATAGAGCACTGGTAGCGGCTCTAGAACTCAGGTGCGGAACCCAAAATCATTCAGAAATCTACAGGGCTAGGTTTAGGAGGAGAGTCCGTG
>NW_013669056.1:86436-95354 GCF_000517525.1 Limulus polyphemus
ATGGCACACAAGGCTTACCCAACTGCACCACCTGATTTCCTATAGTTGTTACTGAGGGATCAGTTCGTAAATGCCTTGGACAGTCCACAACTTAAGATACAAGTGAAGCAAGCACACCCCTCTACCATGAAGGATGCAATGGCCAGAGCTCTCGAATTTGAATCCTACATTAAGTCCAGCGCAGAGGTACCAAGGTTGGTACAGTCATCTGGATTCAAGGCCAGAAAAGGGAAGCTTTCAGAGAAGTTTGAAGGACTTTGCTGGCACTGCAATAAACCTGGGCACAAGAGAGCTCAATGTTGGCAACTTCAACCCAGGGGAGATGCCACAGCAGGAAAGGCTGCTACCCAGAAAGGCTGTTGGAACTGTGGAAAGCAAGGACATATGAGGAGCCAGTGTATGAAGAATATTAGCAACAAGTCAGTCTCAAGGAGACCAGAAGTGGTTGGTGTTGAGAGACACTCACCAAACCCCATCATGAAAGTCCCTACAGCTAGGTGTAAAATGCAAAGCACACACAGCATCTATGTGAGAGGAAAGCTGTATGGCCAAAGGTGCAACTTTGTCATATATTCTGCATCTCAGCAAACCCTTGTGAGCATCAAGGTTTTAGATCACGAAGGAGTACCAAAAGCCATACAGAAGCTTTATGGTGTGACAGGACATTCTACAAGATTGTGGGGACCAGTGTGGGTAACTATTGAGCTCATGGGTATAAAGGACAGACAGAAAGTATACTTGGCTGACAAGGAAGACGAATGCATATTAGGATTGGACTATCTACTACCGAGGAAGTTTGTAATTGATTTTGATAAAATGACGTTTGGGAATAACAAAGGCCAAGTACCGGTAGCTGTTAAAAGAGAGGTTGAACTAATTAGGTGCCATCAAGGTGAAGTCAAAGTGACTGAAGAAGTTAATGATGATGAAATGGAACCAAATATAGATATCAAAGCAGAACAGGAGAAAAACCAAGATTTGCAGCCAATGATTGATTTCCTAAAAGCAAGTGTTTTGCGCCCTGCTTCGGAGAAGGTGTCTAGTCTAAGCCCTGTGACAAAGCACTATTGGGCACAATGGGACCAGTTAAAGCTTGAAGATGGTATTCTTCTCCGGAGATGGGAACTACAGATGGGAAATTGACGACCTGGCAAACGGTTATACCGAGGAAGTTACGGAAGTTGTGCTGCGTCAATCCCATGATAATTTAACAAGAGGACATCTCGGAATCAAGAAAACATTGAGTCACCTACGACACAGATTTTACTGGATAGGTATGAGGCAAGATGTGGAAGAATGGTGCAGGACATGCAGTACATGTAGTGCTAAAAGGGGACCCAAGTATAAGAAACGCCCACCTTATGAAGAGTTGCATGTGAATATGTCAGAGTTTGTGGAAGTGTTATCGGAAAGGATGGATGATATTCACCATCAAGTGCATTCAAACTTGAAGACGTCTGCTGATTCGATGAAGCTATCTTATGAAAAGAGATCTACTGAAATCAGCTTTGAACCAGGAGACAAGGTGTGGTTGTATAATCCCAGGAAGACCAAAGGGAAGTCTCCTAAGTTGTCTTTTCCATGGGAAGGCCCATATGACATAGTGGATCGTCTCTCAGACGTGACTTTCCAGATAAAATATGGTCGGCGAGATAAGCCAAAAGTGGCGCATGCCAACAGGCTTTGGCGTTATCACGGTCCAGGACATTTCAGTTGGGACGAAGTGGACAACAGAACAAATGACGCTGCTGAAGACGTGTCACCTGAAAAAGCCACTGTTGAAGAAGAAACTCTATTCAGTTTTTGAAAAGAGAAACGTTGAAGCTCTTGATGAAGTTACTACACTGATGTGACTGTTAGCGACGATAGGACATTTCCTGATGAAGCAGATGAACCCCACGTGAAGCAGAAGCCAACGAGACAGAGACCAGTACGGAAGAAGATACGTCCCGTAAAATTAAGAGACTTTGTTGAATTGTAATTTTGGGTTTGTAATTCTGTACATTTAATTAAGTTATTGTTAATTGTTATTAGTTTAATGTAAGTGGCTATTGTTTGGGACGAACAATACTAAGGAAGGGGCAGTGTTACGACAACGGAAGTCACGTGACGCTGGTAACACGTGATGAAATTCTAGAAGGATCATAATTTTTTGGCAACTCTAGTCTGTTCCAGGCGCTTTCTTTTTTAGTATATAAGCCCGACAAATAAAGCGGAGTGAGAATTGCATAGATAGATAGAAGATAGAGATAATCGAGTCAAGCCGTAAGTAAAGTGTGGGAATCCCTGTGAATTATAGCGTGTTTTTGTAAAAGTAGTCAAGTTTGAACTGACTGTGGAATTTCTGTGTATTGCAAAATTGTATCGAGAAAGAATAAATTAGTTTTAATTAAGAAAGGACCTGTATCGCTGAAGTTTCTCGGAAAGAATTTCTAAGGGAAATTAACAAAACAAGCAGATAGACTACAGCAGTGGTTGGAGGAGAAAAAAATGAACAAGAAGAGAGACTACAGTAGTGGCTGGAAGAGAAAGAAAATAAACAAGAAGAAAGTCTCCAACAGTTGAGAGAAAGCCAGCATACACAAATTGAAAAGATTAGTAAATTTCAAAGTGAATTAGATACATTAAAGGACGATTTACTGTCCTTTACACAGGGAGGATATATTAACCATGGACGAACAATACTAAGGAAGGGGCGGTGTTACGACAGCGGAAGTCGTGCGACGCTGGTAGCATGCACGCTGGGGTGTCTAGAAGGATCGTGACTTAGCGGGAAACCTCACGAATGTCCCAGCGTTTGCTTGACGCCCTCTTTTTTAGTATATAAGCCGGAGATAGATTGAAGAGAGGTAATTGAACCAAGCGACCAGTAGGCACTGTAAGTAAAGTGTGTGAATTGCTGTGAATTATAGCGTGTGTTTATAAAAGTCGTTAAGTTTAAAGTGACTGTGGAAATTAAGTGTATTACAAAGTTTGTAACGAGAAAGAATAAATTAGTTTTAATTAAGAAAGGACTTGTATCGCTGAAGTTCCTCGGAAAGCATTTTTACGGGAAATTATCAAACAAGCAGATACGTAAAGTTATTTTTGCCTTTGAACTTACTTGATTCACTCCGATATAAAGGAAATGTAAAGTGCCTGTTTTCGTACTTAAATCGAATAGTAATAGAATAAAATTAGAAACAAACATCGAAAGCGAGATTTTCACCTGGGTTTATGGTCAGTCATCATGTAAAGAAACAGCATTAAAGCTATGCCCCCTCCACCATGGGCAGAAGAATGGCCCTAAAATTTGTGATAGAAGGCACATTAACTGATTTTTTTTTCTTTTCACCCGCCTTTCTCTTCATTTTTCAATTGCAGATTTAAAATCTGGGCGTTTTGAGATAGCAATCCAAATATATAGATGTCGCTTAGTAAAAATGTGTGTGTCTGGGAGTGCCTAGGAAATAACCTGATCAAAGAAGCTCGACTTAAATTTAAAAGGTATTGTTTATTTCAAATTTTTTTGGAAGTTGTTGGTATGTTTTTAATATGTTGAAAATATTAGCTTGTGGAACTTTATGTCATAACTTTTAACATATACGAACAGTGTAGTTTCAAGTTTGAAGAAATCTTGTGCAGACGTACGTAGTTCTCACTTCCTAGAGTTCCTGTCCAAAATAATATATCTGTATACAGTTACATTTACAACTGTAAATAGCTCCACTTGGTACGAACTATAGTTCAACCTAAACTAATCTTGATTTACAAATTACAGTAAAATCTAACGATGTATGTTTGTTGAAGAACATAACGTCAGTTATTCTACCTTTTATGTTGGCGTTTTAATGGTCTTGTGTTGTGAGTGTTACTGTTGACATTGTTGTTAGAGACAAAATAAATACGATTATTAAGGTAAAATAGAATAGGCAGTATCGGATTACATTTAACTTTAGTTTAAACTTTAAATAAGTTAAACTCAAAATTAAACTGTGTGTATGACAGACACACTGTGATTTTCTTAAACAGAAAATCACAGTGTGTGTTATCCTTTGACAGAAGTTTTATAAAAATATCATCTTGATTTTAAGGAAAATATTCAAGTTATTCGAAGTTGTAAACCTGTCATATGTTTTATTGTTATCAAACATAGGTTATTTTTCATAAATAACACACAATGCTTTTTTGAATTGAAAATAGTTAAAATTATGAGTGATGTTAATATGGTCAATGAAAAACAAAATAATAACTAAAATATCTGGAGCAATCTATACATTACAGTAAGTTCATTAATTCATGCTAGACTCGTGACCTCTGACTTTTCCATGTTAAGAGTGCATTTTTAGCAGTATCATAGGCACTTTATCTGAGCAGGCAAATGAGGGAAATTGGAAGAAGTTTGCAATTCCCATTGGTACACAACAAACTGGCAATTCGGCCTCATCCTTTACTTTTAATTATATCTTTTTTTGTGATCAGAGAATGTATCTTTTTTGGAAAGGAATTTATGGGTGGTACCAACACAAAAAAGTATTTATGTAATGTATATTTTTGTATTCCCTATCTACAGTTAATGTAGTTGGTCAGTCTGTCATTGGGGACAGCATCCGTTGATGACACAGTTTTATAGTGCAGTGGATAATGAGATAAACACAGTATGGAAAGTATAATTAAACTTAATATGAATTTCTAAGCTTAATATAAATGAACATGTTAATTAAGAAAAGAAAATACACAATGTATTTTGGTGTTACTGTTTTTGATAGTGAATTCCATTTTCTCTGTAATAACTATACAGGTTTTCTTTTTGATAATTTTTATCTATCAATAACATGAATGCTTAATCATATTGATAGCACCCATAAATTAAATTTTCATGAGTACATATACAAATAATTTTGTATGAATTGCCTCTGGTAATAACTAAAATGGCCCGGCATGGCCAGGTGGTTAAGGCACTCGACTCGCAATCTGAGGGCCGCGGGTTCGAATCCCTGTCACACCAAACATGCTCGCCCTTTCGGCCGTGGGGGCGTTATAATGTGACGGTCAATCCCACTATTCGTTGGTAAAAGTGTAGCCCAAGAGTTGGCGGTGGGTGGTGATGACTAGTTGCCTTCCCTCTAGTCTTACACTGCTAAATTAGGGACGGCTAGAGCAGATAGCCCTCGTATAGCTTTGCGCGAAATTCAAAACAAAACAAACAAATAACTAAAATACAAAACAATGAATGAAGAATATAGATTTACTAAAACTCTTATGAAATACATTAGATTTTAATGTCACATACACCAACATGTGAATGTGCCATTTTATTTTTTACAAAAAAGTAACAAAGTATATCAGAGTAGAATGAAAATGGTCTGCAATATAGGTATTCACAGTAAACTTATAAATATTTAATTGAGTGCAAATTATGATGAAATTAATGTTTTTTATATGCTAATGCAGTTTTGTCAAATCCCGTTTAAATAAAGTCTTCATGAATCCAATTTTTAGAGGCTTTGCTTAGTACCTAAGATCTGATATTCTTGTTATCCTTTTTCCCTGTAATGTGGCAACTCATAAAAAGGTATCTTCACTATTTCTCAGTATCTTTTGAATCAGTTGGTTTTAAAGAGGCATTCAAAACAGATTTTCCACCTTACCTTACCTTACTTTTTCTTGTTTTGCCTTTTTTTGCCATGAACTTCTATTTAGCTCTTCTCTCTCTCTCTTTTTTTTTTTTAATTCTGCAAAAATTTTTACTGTTTTGAAGGTCCTCTAATGCCACTATCTTTATGTATTCCTTAGAAGTAAGACTGACCAGTAAACTGTGTTTTAGGTTCCACTTTGCCTTCTTTTCATTCTCTTAAACAAACAAGAGAAGCCTCAGTAACAAATGAAATTTAGTCTTCATTATGGTAACATTTCCCTGTATCTAGTAGTTTCCCTACCAACTTGATATACAAGAACATTGCTGCCTGTATCTGCAAAAATGTCCAAACATGAAGAAGTGCATATAGTTGTATTTTCCATCATTTCAAGTGTATTAATATCACTTATACTTTCTACAGTTTATTCTTTCTTTGCTTTTTCTAACAAATTCTCATAAATATCAAAAATTGGTGATTGATCAACTCCATCTTCTCTGCAGAGGTTGGTTTATATATATCTGATCCATGATTCTATCTGCTAGTACCACTTTGTCTTTAAAAACCCAGGCATACCTTGTCAAAAGGGTGTATTAAATAAGTAGATGTGGAACAATAAGATAAAGGTTAATACCTTTCTCATTACCTGATTAGAATACTGTCACATCAACATGACTGCTTACACCATCAATGAACAAAACAATTTGCTGTCGAGTGAGACTGTCAGTGATCTTTTTCATAATGAAATGGAGACATATATTCAGATCTGTGGTGGTCCGCTGGGGTGCTCTGAGGCTGCATTTGAGTATGATCATCAACATTTTGGGAAGACTTTAGATTCACTTTTTTCTGTGCCTTCTTTTAGTCTGTTGGATTTTCAGTCCCCCTATGGGACAGTAGTAAGTTTATGGACTTGCAGTGCTGGGGTCCGGGGTTTGATTCCCTAGGGTGGATGTGGCATAGGGCCCAAAGCTGCTTTGCTCTAACAAAACAACTTTACCTCACAAACTTTACCTTCATTGATGAAGAGCAGAATCCATTGTTAGCGTGCACATTGGTTCAGTTTTTGGCTTCTACATTCCTTCCTGTTGTCATTGGAGTCTTGAATTACATCAGCTCCTACAAGGGGTCATAGTTCTGGCCCTATTCGTGGGTCCTGACCCCCAACATCAGCCCCTCAGTACATTGGTACCCGGAATAGATTCTGTCTATATCCAAGGTTTTCACTGCTCAGTTGGATCGCCAGCAGCTTTGGTGATTATTGTATACCTTAAGAGACTGTGAAGGCTCAGTTCCAAGTATTTCTAGCCATGTGGTAATATTACCTGTGGGTCCAGGAACACTGATGATCCGTGAGTCACAATTAGTTGTTCAGTTCAGATCTTCACAACTATTATCCACCCAAACTGCAGGGTTTCCATCTCCCACAGTTCATCTGGATTTGGAACTTAGTTCTAGGGTGATCTGGATTTGGTTGGTCTAGGGTTAGGGTGAGAGTCATGGTAGTTCTTCAAAGTTTTTATTCCTGTTGTTGGGTCTATGCAGACAGGAGATTGGTGTCTAGTCATTGATCTGTCAATATCAATACCTAGATTCATCAAGGTTCATAAATTGCTCATTCCTCATCTGTGTTGATTTTTTTACTAGAATTATAGATGCCTAAGTTGGTTGTTGTTGGCTCCTATCTGCACTTTGCTATAGCAGTGGTGTCCCACCACTATTGACATTTATTATGCACAAGGGACAGGTACTGCAGTTCTGAGTTTTTACCTTCAGACTCACATCAGCTTCACATGGATTTTGATGTATTGTACAAGTTTTTTTCTCTTCACCTTCATTCCATCTTACTGTGCACACACACCATCCATGGACGACCAGTTACTGCTGGCACCATCTTGTCAATTGTCAGAACATCTCATTCTGATTCTACTTTCAGAATCAACCGAGGCAGGCTTCCCTTTCTGGACTGAGACATCTATTCGGGCTCTAATTCAATATATCATCAGTCTGAGTATTTTTTTTTTTTTCATCTCGTTTCTCAGTCGGACTGAGCTGACTCCCATCTCGCTCAGTGCTATAGAATAGGATGCCACAATTTTACTCGCCTCTCCTTCTCCCATGGAAGGGATGGTTCATTCTCTTCTGGGAATGTTGCATCACTCAAATCCCTCATGCCTTTGGGATGAGAACACAAGTGATCCTTTTATTGGTCTTTATGTGACCAGGAGATCATAAACATCACTTTTAACTGGTTTCCCCAGTTTCCTTAGTCAGGATCATTCTTTGATCTCGACGGGTTATTAAGTGGGGAGACCACTATGATATAAATTCCTCTACTGCCACCTCATCCAGAGTTCCATCTCTTTATGAAGGCACCTCAGGGATGAGGTGCATATGCCAAAAGTCAGGTATTCCAGGGTCAATGCACAGACAAAGAGGATTCCCTACACAATGTTTTCATCTTACTTGCTCTTCAACAGGCAATGCCTCATGGTCTTGGTTTATTAAGGGATAACTCATCAGGCTTCACTCTGACAATTCCATGGTGGTGTGTTGTGTTTCTCATCAAGGAAGCATGTGGTCTGGGGATTCTTGTTTTCAAATTTTATACCTCCTTTCTCAGAACCTTTCCTGTCTTATCACCCTGCTAGTTTGCCATTTTCCATGGGGATGCTTGTGGTAGCAGGTCAATTGTCTCAATCCAAACAGATTCTCTTAACAGAATACATGTTACATCACAAACTATTTTTGGATTGGCTCTCATTTTGCCACTCTAATGGGTTGGCCTGTCATTGAATCACCCAACTACTGGTAATTTGGATTCCAGTAACTCATCTTCGAACTTTGGCAATAGATGCATTCCATCAGGACAGGATGGGATTACAACTCAACCTTCTCTCTTCTTCATATGTTACTCAGGGTGTTAAATATGATTAGTTCCAACCCATTGTCAGGTCCTGTTGATAGCACCAGATTGGCTGCTACACATGAGTTTCTGCTTCTGCAGTCCTTTCTGGTGTTTCCAACTCTTCCACTTCTCTTTAGGCTCTCTCTATGGACGTAGCCATGATCTGATATGGTACACCTGGTTATCCAGAAGCTCAAGCTTCTGGCATAGTGGTTACGCTGTCTTTCCCACAGCATCTGGGTTTAATTTCTAGGGTTGCCATGTACTTGTCTCAGTTTTAACTTAGTCCAAAAGTACATTTATCAATGGTAATGGCTTGCTTATAGGTAATGGTATATTGAGAGGAGGTATAACCCATTTCAATCAGTAGTGTCAACCATAACTTTTTTTTTTTT
>NW_013669056.1:95650-101761 GCF_000517525.1 Limulus polyphemus
TTTTTTTTTTTTTTTACCTGGCTCTTTAGCAAAGGTTTTTGCATCTTCCACAGTCGCCTTATTTAAGCTGCCCTTATCAACTATTGTTTACTTATCGCAACTACATATTTTTTGTGTACCCACTACTCTCCTGATTTCCAAAGTCATTTTGGGCACTTGGTCCCAAAGGACCATTCTAGTTACCTACCAGGAATATTAAGGTTACATTAGGTGTTCCATCTCCACATCTGTTTGTGACCTGACTCATATATGGCATGTATCCCCTTTACCCGCAGAATTATTTTTGTGGCTGCTGACCTATGGACATCACTGGTCAGAATAATTAACATTGTTTGTCCATGTCCACGCCTTCAGACCAGTTCTTCTTACCCAACACACTGTCAGACTGTCAGTCCTTTTCTCCAACTCATCTGTTCACTATTTCTCTCTTCTATGTCCAATCAGATTTAGATCTTGGTCATGTTCAGTGAGGGTTTTGTCACCTGCACCAATACCTTTAGAGATACTAGGCAACAATTTTTATTCTCTTTGAAAGCGAGGAATTTTCTGTGAGTCGCATCTCATCAGGTTTGTCACTTTTCTATGTCCATAGCAGTCTGGTCGAATTGCCTGCTGGAGGTCACGGTGCAGACTGGTATGTGAATCTCCCCAAATACCTTTATCCCACTTTATTTGCATGATCTGGCCTTCTCTTCATCTGAGCATTTTTGCTTATCCCCCTGTAGCTATCTTCACCATTTCTGCTAGACTATCCAGAGGGGTGAGTATTGTTATTTCTAACTTTAAGGGTCCCCTACCTTGTTTTCACAGGATCCCACTCTGTGGCAAGTGTTACCCAGACAGGTGTGCTTTTATCAAACCAATTACACACTAGTAACCACTAATTAAAACTACTTTGTACAGGTTGCAACAGGCTCTGTAGAAATGAGGTGCTCCATAAGACCACCTATGAGCTGACCAGATGGTATTACTGTTCTATGATGGACTGCCACTCATGGACTATCATAAGTAAAGCATAAGGGGATGCTGCCCATCCTTGACTGATCTTTGGATTGTATAAGTTAAAGCCGGTTTGCTTTTAAAAATTTTGGGAATTTGGTTCACCTATTGCACAGTCTCTAGATCACTGTTCCTCAGGACTCCAAAATGTGCACCCCCCATAGGGAGTCCTTACTACACCTGGTTTCCAGTTACTGGAGTGGTGGACAGAGGCTTTTCCTCCATAGTGTTAGAGTGCATTCCTCCACTCTTGGAGATGAGGGCAAAGTTGGGGACCCTCCTACCTGGATCCCTGGATGTTTTTCCTAGATGTCAGTAGGAGTGGCACCAGCCTATGAGGGAGCCTACTCGTAAAAGCAGTTCAGATTTGATGCATGGCTATCTGATTGGGGTGTGGATGACCTTTCTTTTTGATCAATATAGATTCAGTACATTGTTCATGGAAGAAGGTCCACTATCTCCTCATAATTTGAGGATGATGTTAATAATTCCAGACTGGATGAGGTCTGTTCCTGGAGTGTTACCTTTTGGACTTCTTCATATGGAGGAGAAAGTTTGTCCATTTCAATTGGTGTTCCTTACTTTCTCGTCGTGATTCCAGTGGCTCAGAATGCATCACTTTATGGCGACAAGTTGGGATCCAACTTTGTGTATGAATAATGCCCTCACCAGCCCCTCCACCTTATCAGTGTGGGATTCTAGCTATAAGTTGTAGCAGAGGTAAGTATGTTTTGGAAGTTAACATTTTCCTAAATTGCAAATGTATTTCAAATAATACTTACTTCTGCTGACACTCTCCTGCTTATCCTCCCCACTAAGAGCCAGTGTTGGAGATTGAGTCAGTCCCAAAAAAAAGTGATAACATTATCTGAATGAGGAGCTTATATACAGTACAAGAATAGAGAGTGCATTGACGTAGGTGGAGAGTATCACGAGATAAATATCGCCAAGGGCAATTGAGTTGGGTATAAATGCTGGAGCAAGCGAGAAAAAATCAGACCAATGATTAGATGGGCAAAGGAAGAAACCCTGAAAGTGAAGTATTAGCTGTAGTGTGAGTGGAGTTAAGTATTATTGGAAATACATTTTCAATTTAGGAAAATGTTAACTTTCATTTTTACCAAGGTGAAATTAAACAATTTGATTTTTTTTTTAGATCAGCAAACTTTAAAAAAAATCAGACACTTTTGGTAAAGATAATATAACTTCGTATAAATTCCCTGTTTTGTAAATATCAGATAGCAAATATAATATCGGTCCAATACTGCCTACTTAAAATTACTGTACAGTCTTAAGTAGAGCTGGGCAATTAGTGGAATTTGATAATTAGTTAATTGTTGGCTTATTAATTGATTATATTCAACTAATTTATTATTCTCACATGTGACTGGATAGTTGGGATAATTGAAAACACTAAGTGTGATTAGTTGATTATTTTCATAACATTAATCAATTTAATCATAATTTTATTTAATCAACTATTTTATGTCAACCTAATCACTATAATTGATGCTCACAGATAACTGAGTTAATTACTCAGTTCTAGTTTTAGGCCTATACCTGTATGTCTTCATATGACTTACCTGTATGTATGTTCATTGTTACTTTGTCTTTAGAGTGAATTGGATGGGAACTAACATTTTTGCATGGGTAGTAATACAGGTGACTTTAAACATTTGATACTTAATGTTATGATTAACCTAAAAGATTCCTTTATATACATCAAAGGTAAGCAGGATGACAGAATAAAAATTGAACCTTTGAATTTTTTGTTTGTGAGTTTTTTTATGTCTATGGGGGGTACTGAGTTTTTAAACAATTATTCCTCTTAGGTTTTCCAAAGGAGGGAGGATTTAGGAAGGATTCCTGACCTTAAGAATTTGTCCGGAGGAAATGTTTTTAAAGTTTATTAATCCAGAGCTTGTTTGAAAAAACAAGGACAAACTTTTGCTTTCATTTTTTTTATAGGTTATTAGACAGGAAAAGTCACATAAAAATTAGTGTTGTTGACATTTATAAATTTTTAAAGAGATAAATAAATATTGTACAGCTAATTTTAGAGTAATTAAATTTACTTTGGTAATAGTGAAAGCTTTACTGAGTTTGATAAAATATGCCTTGTATAATCAGTTAATGAAATTTTAAAAAGAGAAGATTCTACTTCACTGATGTATATATGAATTGTATATATATAATTTATATGGATATAGAAAATGATCCTAAGCTTTGAAAGTTGAAGATAACAGAATTTTGTGTTGTATATATTGAAATATTGACAACAGGTCTAAAGAGGCTATGATTTTATTGTATTAGTGGACTAGTTAGGCCTCATGTGGAATAGAGCTGAGTGATTGATGGACTTGGTTAATCATTGGTCTTGCTAATCAGTTACATTAAACTAATTGATTATTCTCATTTAAGACTTAGATGCTAATTGGTTAAGCTGAACAGCCTTGAATTAATCAAAAATATTAATGAGAAATTATTATGGCAATATTTTGATTACTTGGACAGTTAGAATGACTGAAGACAGTAATAATCAAAAGCACCAATTTCAGTACAGTCTTACCTCCATTCCTACAAAGCTATCTCAATCTTGTTTTTTCCCTTAAGCATTGCTGAAAGATTTTGACACTCATCACACCAGTCTATGTACTTACAAATTTCACACCAAATTTCAACATCTATTTTGCATGTAACCACCCTCCACCAATAGTACTGTGCCACCTATATCGACACAGCTAACACCCACTGATTCTCCTACTCAGTCTTCACTTTCTTGATTGGCACATCATCATTTAGACCTGTGTTTTTTCATACGTGACTACTGTTTATAATTGTACTTCATTGATATTTCAGTACCTTTTTCAACAGTTTTCTTTTACTATTTCTGCATTCAATTGTTTCACATTTTTTTTTTGCATTTGTTTATTGTTACCAAATTAAATGGTAACTTAAAATGACTTCATGATTCAATGTGTTGACAAAGGAAGTTTCCATTACAATAGACAATGCTTCTAATATGACTACCCAGGCATCTGGTTCAACTTTATCTGTTGAGGAGGTACGGGCCTTAATTCACAGGGGTCTAGATTCCTACTTTCAGCCAGCGATTTTTTTCTCATTTTCAACCTGAAAAAGTTTTTGAAGATTAATACAATAAAGGAGAAGAAAATTAGATTGACTTTTTCTGGCACCTTCTTATTTTGGTCTGCCACACTCTACACCTCTACAGGATATCACACCTTTTTTGTTGGCTTGGTTTGTGTGATGGAGAACAATTCGAAGTTGAGCCATTTTTTACAACGAATTGCACCCTTTAGAATGAAATAAGCTGGTGCACACCCTTTTTTTTCTGTCTGTGTCAGGTTTTTTTTCCTTCTCACAAAGTAAGGAGCATACCTGTTTCATAAGCAGTGTGGTGCCCCAATTGTGTGTTTTGGTTTCATCTCTGAGCACACCAGTTATTTCTAGGTGGTTAATTTCCACTTGGTTTCACTGTTAGGTGCCTACACTGGCCCCCTCCATCTTTTCAGTGTGGGATTCTAGTATTGTGCGAGTGGATGTAAGATCATATTGGAAGTTAACATCTTCTTACACTGAAAATGTATTTTTGATAAGTACTTACCTCCTTTCACACTTCCCACCCTTCCTCCCCTATGTTCTTCATTTTATATCCTGCCAATTTTCGAAAGGGAGGATTGAGCAGGAGAATCAGAGGGAGCTAGCTGTGTGGAGAGTGGTCACATGCTATATATATGTTCAAATGTGGTGTAAAATTTGTGGGGTGTATTGACTAGTGTGCTGAGTGTTAAAATTTTTGAGCAATGCTTAGAGGGCAGAAATAAGATTGAGATAGCTTTGTGTGAAATGAGGTAAGTACCTATTGGAAATACATTTTCCGTGTAAGTAAATATTAACTTTCAATTAATAGGTTATTTTATGTGGCACTAATTGATACAATCAAGTTAATCACCCAGCTCTATGTTTAATGGTCAGAGAAACACTGTCTTCTGTCACCTTATTCTTTCTTGTACAGTTCTTTATAGTAAATAACCATGCAAAGAACTAGCTCATTTATAATTTATTAGAACTGTAAAGCACAGGTTTTGTAACAAAACAGTAATTGAAAATATTGTACTTTAATAAATGTTCATGAAATTATAGTGTGTATATTTGCAAAGAACTTATATTACACTAGTTCTTCCTACAACATGTGCTTGATATATAATAAAAATAATAAATTGGTTTACAGTAATTGTTATTAAAACATGATTTTTTGCAGGGAATTTACAGTAGCCTTGTTTAACAATTTAGTTAAGCATCGACACCTAAGTTAAAATTACTTGAATTAGGTATCTAATGTTTATAATCATGAGGTTGAAAACAAGCTTTGTATTTGCATAAAAACATAGATATCAGGCAGGCAGTAGCACTGCCTATGTAGGGATGATTTGGTTTGTTCATCAAAATGATATTTTAAATATCCCCTCAGTAGGTCATCAGAACTTTATAATACCGTACAGTGTTTCCTTTTGTAACAATATCTATGTAATGACTGAGTCAGAAGTCCTGGCAATGTCTGAAAATATCATAGTAAAAAGTTTGAATTTGTTGTTATTCTTTGTTTTGCTTCTTTTTTATTACATGATAACTCAAAAACCAAAACAATGGTGTCAGCCAATTTCACTGAGGTGACATAATTTTAAATGGAGTATCTGCTCTTATAACTATTAGTAATTAAAAAGAAATCGTAATTCTAGTGTAAACGATATTATCATTACCCCTTGAAGTTAGCTTTCTTACAGAAATTTGGTGTTACTTTAGAAAGCTTAAGTACAGTGTGAAACAGTAATTACAAGCCAGAAATAGATAAACAATAAATAGTACAGTTGGAATCTCATTATATTTAGAAGTTGGTTATAAATACAACCTTCCTATGTCTGTTGAAGCACTACTTTTAAAAAAATGAGCAAACAAATAAAGGAAAACTTTAAAAAAAGGGAAGTAAATGTATGGATGGCTAATATCAATATTATAACTATTCAATCACAACTGAATTTAATTTATCCTATTTTTGTCTGTTAACATTCTACTACACTGTGTGCATGT
>NW_013669056.1:101771-107145 GCF_000517525.1 Limulus polyphemus
ACATGCACACAGTGTAGTAGAATGTTAACAGACAAAAATAGGATAAATTAAATTCAGTTGTGATTGAATAGTTATAATATTGATATTAGCCATCCCTACATTTACTTCCTTTTTTGAAAGTTTTTTCTTTACATGTTCATACTACATGGACAGTATTTTTATAATAGCTAGCTGTATTTGTTTTAATAAATCAAATTCCTAACCTTATTTTTGTCTCAAAAAAATTAACATTACTCTTTACAGTCTTGTTATGTACTAGTTTAAGGACTGGTAGGATTAGCTTAAGAAAAACATTTCAGCTTAGTTTTATATATCTTACTCACTGCAAGAAAATAAAACTGAGTCAGAGCATTGTTTATGATCTATCTCACCATTAAAAGTATAAACAAACTGTAGATTAGAAAATTAGTGGGAAATCCCCATGGGGTGTTGAAAAATAGCCTTTTTTAGTTTTCCCACAGAAGAATTAGTAAGACTGTTGTTTGTGGAAATTTATGATGTAATTTTCTAAGCCAAAAAATTACTTTTGTTTTTCAGTAAAATATTTTTAGGATGTTCCATTTAAACACCTGTGAAGTAGACATTCATATAAATGAGTAATCATAACTAGATCTTTACAACATGTTTTTTTTGCATACTTGTAAGTTTGTAGTCTATTTTATGGATCTGTCATAAAAACTTTTAAATATAAACACACAAAAGTATAAATGCGAGATGCCAGTAACATTGTGTTATATCTAGTACATGTGTATTTTTCAGCTACAATTGAGTTCTCCAAAGATTATAATAGGATTTTTACCTTTAAATGGCCAAGTTACTTCGAGCTGCTCCAACCCCCCCAAAACCTGCTCCAAAGCCAGGTCAGTAACAGATACAAACTTTATATAATTTGTAATTTGCAGTTTTAGTATAGTTTTCAAACTATAACAAGTAGACACTCTGAGTCAACAAAGCTTCATGATGAATATATGTAAACTTAAAAAAGAACCAAAACAAAAAAGTATACGGATGATGTAAAAATGTAAACTGCTGGAACTGCCAAGTAATCTTATGACTATCAGTCATCATTCTCAAGGGCTTTCCAATAGAGAACATAAGTGTTAGAATAAAAATACAGAAAACCTCAAGTTACATCAGCTAAATATACAAAGAAGGTGCATTTGTAGCTGTAAGAAACTGTGTTAAATATATATTTTTTTGTACTGTAATACACATGTAATGGAATAATGATAACCTATATTTGTTTAACATACTTAAAGTCTGTTGTCTTATCATTTATTCCTTATAGGCCAAGTGAAGGTTGTACGTGCCCTGTATCGCTATTCTGCTCAGCAGGTAAGTCTAGATGATACTCTTGCATTGAGGTGGAAATATAAACTCGTGTCAGTATGCTGTGTAACAAGTTATCTTACATTCATGAATTAGTTGAATTTTAATTGTATTGTTATATTACTTAGCAGGTAACTTTATTCTATTTATGTGTTGAAATAAAGTAAATATGTTCATATTGTTATGATTAGCATGGAAATACTACAGTAATTAATTAATTACAGTTGTATTATTTGTGAAATTTAGAGAAAGTGAACATGTAACTAGTTGTATTCGAGTCTATTGACTTTTCCCGAAGAAGAATTTTCTGTTTCAGCCAGATGAGTTATCTTTTGAAGAAGGTGATATTTTATACATTCTGGATATGATCACCGACCCTAACTGGTGGAAGGCGAGTTGTGACGGGAAGGTAGGGCTGATACCCAGTAATTATGGTGAGTTTTTTTAATGTTGTAGTACTCTTAATATTACAAGCAATTACTAAACTATTAAGCTTACAATCTATAGAACTGGGGAAATTCACACACAAACATTGTAGCTTTTTAAAAATATTATAATTGTTTTAGTCCGTTAGAATTAAGTTAATATATAGATATATACAGGATTCATTTAAGTGATATGACCTGTTTTGGATGATCATGATGTTGAGAATATGTGATTGGGATTTCTATTTACGTTTACCATTAGGACCATTATAATGCCTGTGTTGATCCATAACAAAATGTAAAAATTAATCCAAACAGTTTTTTTGTTACTTATCTTACCAAGTCAAGTATCATATTATTGTCATTAATTTTCTGTATCATCCCGAAAGTGACTCATAACAGGTGTATTATTTGATAAACAGATGTCTTAATTTATTTGTAAGATAATGGGTGTAATGGACATCATGTGGTTGATGTTAATTTTAATGATCACAATTTATGATCATTATTACAAAGCTGCAGTAGGAAGAATGTATAATTTCAACAATTATATATATATATATACACACTGATAATTAATTCCCTTTGCTTATTATTAAAAGTCATTATGGGGGGGGGGAGTAGCTGGGTTACAATATAGAAAGTCTAGAGATGGTTTTATATAAATAAGACATCAAGCTTTGTGACATGTAAGACCAGAGCTGGCAAAACATTACCCCTTTATGGTTTTATGTTTGATATGACATTACAATAAGACTAATAATAATCTCAGTTAATTTATTTTCAATTGGCCCAATACAAATTTTCACTGCAAATAGAGCATAACAGCATGTCAACTGTACTTTGTTATATACCATCATTAGTGTGATATTTTACGTAGTACCAGAGCTTATAAGGTTAGCAGAATTACAGCACAGACTTAATTGAAGATTATTTGAATCATGTTTTGTAATACTTTAAATACAGTATAATTTTGAAGTCTCTTGTATAGTCTCTAAGTGGAAATCATAAAAGAAGCAGGTATGTTTATATCAGTTTCAATAATGTACTTCTTGTATTGAATTTTATGAATACCAACAGTGTTTTAATTAAATGCCCTTATACTTATTTTTATACAGTCGAAGATAATACAGAAGAAGTTTTTCATCCTTTGCATGAAGCTGCCAAACGTGGAAATCTTAGCTTTCTCTTAGATTGTCTTGCTAATAAAGTATGTGGGTTACCTCTACAAAGTTAGTGCTTTTTCTGTCAACCTTTTTTATTGATATCAGTCTAAGAAAAAAAAAGGTTTTGTTTTATAGAAAGGATTCTCTGTTTCTTTGACATTTAAGAAAAAAGTATAATACAACAGAATATATAATACCTAAAGTTTTTTTGTCCTCAGTGATAACATTCACTTAAACCAAAACTGGCATGGTATGACCTAGTGATAACATTCACTTAAACCAAAACTGGCATGGTATGAACTAGTGATAACATTCACTTAAACCAAAACTGGCATGGTATGACCTAGTGATAACATTCACTTAAACCAAAACTGGCATGGTATGAACTAGTGATAACATTCACTTAAACCAAAACTGGCATGGTATGACCTAGTGAGTAATATGCCAGACTGTGAACCTGAAGGTCTGTAGTTTGCATTCCATTGCCACAACAATTTACTCTCCACTTTGGGGCTGTGAGTGCATTAGAAGAGTGATTGCCAAATCCCACTGTTTAGTTAGAGTAGCCTAAGAGTTAGCAGTGGGTGCTGTTGACTAGTTGTCTTCTATCTAGTCTCTCAGTTCATAATTAGGGATGGCTAGTGCACAAAGCCCTTGTTTAGCTTTGCTTGAATTTCTGAAACAAACAAGAATTTGTAAGGTTACTTTTTTTCAGATGTTAAGTGAAATATTTTAACTATGCAATATTTTATTGATGTAAAATATTTTGAGAAAAAATTAAATTATAGTTTCTTCTATTTCTTTTTTTTTTTATCTTTGAACATAAAATTTAAACAAGATAATAAGACCGTAGTAAAATTAGGTGGCTTGAAAATGTTAGCTATCATTGCTGATATGACTTTCTTTTTGTTAAAAATTTGAAGAAACTTGTATGAACTAAATACTAAACAAATCCAAAATGAAATAGAAATAGTAAATTTCAACAGTTTCAAAAAGTTTCATGAATGTTAGTTGTTGACTTCACTTTTACAATGAATTAAGTTTTAATTTGAGAAACAAAAAAAATCAAACAAGCTCTTCCTACTTGTGCTGGTAGATCATGATTAATTGAAGTGGTTTCTGGCTCACTTTTTATATAATTGTTTTTCAATACTATTAGGTTTCAGTGAATGGATTAGATAAAGCTGGTTGTACCCCCTTACACTGGGCTGCACATGGTGGGCATGAAGACTGTGTGCAAGAGATTCTTAGAGTACCGTCTGTACAAATCAATGTTCAGGTGTGAAGAAGTAATATCATATTTACAAGGATTTATACATATTTCATAACTACTGCCTCAAAATTAATATTCTTCTAGTAATTATGTATCTTTCTGGAAACCATCTTCAAGGTAGAATTGTTTAATTTCTACTTACTGAGACTTAACATTAAATTACAGATGTCAATGAGTAGTATTTCAGTTCAGGCTTTACATACAAGATTTAAAAACATTCGCTCAAACAAATCAATGAACAGAATTATTTTAGATATGAAAAAGAAGTGAACATGAAAAAATTAACCTAATTTTTCACACACACACACACACTTATTTTTCTTTTTTGTTGAAATTCCATGTACTTACTGTATTTGCCTGAATATAATGCACACCCAATTTTGAAAGGTTAAGTTGAAGATTTTTTTTTTACACATCAAGTTGTATAAAATGTATTGAATAGTTTCTAAATATAGTAAACAACTATTGATGTATTAAACACTTTTGGAAATCTTTCATTGCATTTTCCTTTTTTACGTGTCAGTTTTACAAATCTTATTGGAAAGTTTATATGTGACAATACACCAAGTTAATCATTCATCTTCACATAAATCTTCATCATTGCTAGAACTGTCACTACCATTAGATTCATCAGATTTGCTTCCTTGAACCTTTGCTTCATCCTCTTCTGATTACCACAGCATGTCATCATCTGTCCCATCCATTGCAATGGATATGCAACATTTGTTGGAACCTTTAATGATGATTTAATGATTTTTGGTGGTAGCTTCTAGCAAAATACTTAACAAAATTGAACATGCACGAATATAACGTGCAGTCAGTTCTTGGGAGGTATTTTGAGGAAAAAGTGCACACTATATTTGGGCAAATACGGTATTCAAATACTAATAACAAATTTAATCAAGAAAATAAATCTTTTAATTTTTGAATATTTCATCATGAGTGTGTCTTAAGACATATTTATGTTAGTATTCATATTATTGTACTCAATGAAGCAATATGTTTGATTATGATAAGAAAACTAGTGAACAAGTTTAAAACCTTCAGTATCTGATGAGCTTTTAGACGACATTACATTATACTTATTAGCAGTTGCATATAGAACCCAAAAAACTAATGAGTAACCATGTCAAAATCAAGGGAATTTTGAAGTAATAGGTCGTCAAGAAATTAATGTTGCA
>NW_013669056.1:108125-110207 GCF_000517525.1 Limulus polyphemus
AATAAGAATGGAGACTATTTCATTTAATAAATGTTTTGTTTTGATATACAAGTTGTTAGAGTTTTTTCATCAAAAAAAAAAGCGACATTCATTTCTTGAAGACCTAATATTTTTACATTTGTTAATAATTTCTTTTGTGAACCAAAAAAAAATCAGTTATATACTTTTATTTCTACATGATTTTGACATAAAAGAACAACAAAGTATGCAAAGAAAGCATGGGGAAGTATTGCTTCGTAAAGTTTGAGAGTTTTATCAGCTCTGAGCCAACTGTATAACTTTCTTAAGTTTTAAAGTATTTTTTAATTTAATGAAAGCAATATCCAATAGGTTTTTCAAAATTGTAGAAAAATTGATGGTCTATCCCTCAGTTATGCCATAAAATCAAAGTATTAATTAACATTTCAGAATGTCGTGCAAGCTGCTCACAAATAAATTATAAGACACTAAAACCAAATTGAATCTAAACATGATGTGGTGTTCCACTGTGTAATTACTTGTGATATTAAAAACAGGAAGCTTTTACTTAACATTAAAATATTTTGAAAAGCAAAATAAGCACTTATAAATACTGTATATTGATATATAACAAAAGTGTTAGGTGATAGTTCTGTAAGTTTTTTGTTTTCTCAGAACAAACTAGGAGACACCCCACTTCATTCAGCATCTTGGAGAGGTAGTGATAATATTGTTAGACTTCTGCTTGATAATGGTGAGTTTTTAGTAGTATTAAATTATGACTTCATTTTAATTCTTAATCTAACTTGCATTTGAGTACTGATAATCTAAATAATCATAATTCAGTTGATCATAACATAAGTAATGTAGAAATGTTTCATTAGTGAGGTCTTCGTTTATTGAAGTAGTTGCAATTTACTGTTGATTATGGGTTTGAATACTTGTATGCTTTAATTGGGATCATAAATTTTGGTAACTTTAAATCTTTCTTAGATCAACATATATATATTGATTAATATATGTTCTTGACAAAAACCTAATTGTTATTCTGTACATCTCAATGAACTTCATCTTTAAAATAATAATTCATATTTGAGTTCTTATTTACAGACTGTGTTGTTAGTTGTGCATCAAAGTACAAGCACTGTTCCTGATTTTCAACATTGGTCATGTCTTACTCAAGAATTACTGTATCATACATTACTCTAAAGCTTTTTTCTGGAAGTAAATTATAATTTAAGGATATAAAAATGTATAATACAAGTATGTTTTCACACACAAAAAGGATATAAGAGTGTATAAGACATGCTGACTAACACACACAAGAAGAGGATGTAAGAGTGTATATAGCAAGGTAGTTTTCACACATAAGATGAGGATATAAGTGTATACAGCAAGTGAGTATGGTTGTTGCACACAAGGTGGCAGTACACACTGTTTTCAATCTAGCAATGTTGTTACTAGATCTTGCAGCTTTAGCTTTGGAATCTCCCGAACAATAAAAATTTGTCAAAGCAAATAATGATTTTCACTGCCATTTCCAGTTATGTTCGTGGAAAGAAATCACCAATTTGTATAATCACAAAGTCACTCATCAGCAGCTTAATAGTAGTAACACACCAGCAGCTCAATAGTAGTAACACACCAGCAGCTCAATAGTAGTAACACAAAACGTTTTCAATTTGTATAATCACAAAGTCACTCATCAGCAGCTTAATAGTAGTAACACACCAGCAGCTCAATAGTAGTAACACAAAACGTTTTCAATTTGTATAGTCACAAAGTCACTCATCAGCAGCTTAATAGTAGTAACACACCAGCAGCTCAATAGTAGTAACACAAAACGTTTTCAATTTGTATAGTCACTAGGTCACTCACCAGCAGCTCAATAGTAGTAACACAAAACGTTTTCAATTTGTATAGTCACAAGGTCACTCATCAGCAGCTCAATAGTAGTAACACAAAACGTTTTCAATTTGTATAGTCACTAGGTCACTCACCAGCAGCTCAATAGTAGTAACACAAAACGTTTTCAGTGTTTAGTGATTTGATGAATATAGAAATTCTATAAATTATCATTTTAGAAATCTCCCCATTGTATAACAAAAATTATATATATATATA
>NW_013669056.1:111158-113018 GCF_000517525.1 Limulus polyphemus
ATGTATATATATATATATATATATATATACATAAACTTAATGACTTTTTTTTTAAAAGGTAACTTGCATAGTAAATACATTCTTAACAGATTTCCTATCATTTAAGAATGTTATTGGTTGATGTATTTGTTGAATGCCCAGCCATTCCTCTATAGTGAAAGAACTTGATTAATGCAAATGAACAATGTTGTTTCAAAACAATATATATTATTTTAATATCAAGATATTTTTATCAGGAGAAGAATGTGTGTGTGTGTGTCTAAGTCAGTTTCATTTATTATTGGCATTAACAGTGAAGAGGTACCGTGTGTTACACACTATTAAAATCTCCAGTAGGATAAATACTTTGCAAGTGAATGTCAACAAATGAGTAGAGCTGGATTATAAGTGGTATTTTCTAATCAATTACATTCAATTAACTGTTTAGTACAGTGTTCTTCAAACCATGGTACATATAAGTGAAAATACAACAGTTGGTGGCAAGTGGTGCAAGCTTGTTGCTTTCCCTTTACTCAGCAATTCACCATCATCAACAACAAGAATAGGGGGAGGTTGGAGGCAGATGTTACCAGCCAGTTGACTTTACAGGAAAAGTTTAAATACCATTGGATAGTCAACACTTAAAACTTTATGACAGAGGCAGATTGCCTTAGTAACTTTGCTATAACAAAGATAGGGTGAGCTAGTTTGTTGGCAATATATCAGTTACTTGAATAATTGGAATAACTGAAGCTAGTAATAATTCAAAACTGTAATTTTGATTACTTAATTGTTAGAATAAATAAAAACAGGAATAATTTGAAATACTAATTTTGATTAGGTGATTATATTCATGATTATCATTATAATCGGAATTTTGGTTTATTAATTGATTAATTATAGGGATACTAATCAATCTAATCACTGCTCATGGGTAATAACTTTTATCAATTAACTCTCAGCATGGGCTTGGTCCCAGGGACTGACCTCGTAATCATTTTGTGCTTGTTATAGTTTTCATGCTATAACTTTTAAATTAGTAAGTGTATCTTTACGAAAAATTTTGCATATTATCGATAAACATTACAAGGCTTTTGTATGCAAAATACCAGATTTTTTTATTAGGTTGTAAGATTTTATAAGTAATGTTTTTCTCATGCCTTTTTTCTTTTCAACTGTTGGCTATCCAACATGCAAAGTAATGTTGGTTTTAAGATTAAGAATACTTTTATGCATCAGAAAAATTTCAAATTTCACATGCAAAATCTTCATAACCTCCAAATAATTATCAAATGTTTCATTTTAGAAAATATTTTATACTTTATCTGTTATTTTTACTATTGTATCTCTGTATGGGTTTGGTCAATTTGACCAACCTCGTAACCACCATAAAAAATTAGGAAATGACAACAAATTATAACATGAAAACACAAATGTTTAGTCTAAATAGCTTAAATCTCATAACATTACACATTTATATATATAATTTTTATTATATTGACCTTTCAGCCGTGCCTCACTAACATTACTAAAATTGCAATGACGAGGTGCACATGCACTCGTGTTACCATGTCCAAGAACATAAAACTGGCCTTTACAAAGTGACCTGTCTTGACTGTGTTTTAATGAACTAGTATTTTGTAAAATACAGTCACATTTCAGTTATAATATATTATATATGTATATACGTTATTACCATTTACAAATATGTTCTTAAACGTATTTATATTAAAACATAGAACAGTAAATATAGAAGAATAGCAAACAGTTATCTCCTCTAGTTACTAACTTTGTACTCGTTTGCTGCTTGCCATAAGTTACTAAGCTTTATCAAATTTTGCACCTGGAGGATGTAAAAGAAATAATTTTTTTTAGGTTTAT
>NW_013669056.1:113059-120795 GCF_000517525.1 Limulus polyphemus
ACCACAGAATTTCACTATAATTTATCAAACTTAGTAACTAAGCTGTATTTGGGTTTAAAAAAATATGAATTTTTTTCAAGCTCACTAATGTCTTACCACTTGGAATCTAGCTAGAAAAGAAGGTTTCCCCACACAAATACTTTGCAGAGGCTAAGAAAACCACTAGGGGGACATTCTGAGCTTTCAATTGGTTATAAATACATAATTGGGTGAAGTAGGTGTACATAAGCAAGTATTTTAAAAAAAATGGAAGAGGTGGGAGGGGGCCACCTTGGTTGATTAAATAAATGTATTAATACCTCAGAAAATAGAAAAAATAGGAGGTTCTCATCAGATTCTAGCTTGTCAGTATTGGTAATTTGAGTATCTAATTAATAAGACACTCTACACTTTGTATTTGGCCATCACAAGCATTTAATTTGAACCAATCGATATTTAGGATTTTTGTTTTTCACATTTACTTTGACATTAAGAAATTAACTAACATATAATACTAATATTGAATTATAATCTACAATTTGATACCAAACTTATTGATATACATTCATAAAATATTAGTTCAATTAATATTTTGAATACAAGTCAACAAACGTGATGACAGGGCCTGTGTTGGTAGGGTTAAATCAACCACTTCTTAAAATGGGCCCCTCATCCCATGTATGTATATCTTGTTTTCCTTTTTTGCAGAAGCCACATAACCCAATGTGTTCAGGTGGGGGTCAAAATGTACATGCCACAACCTTTTAGAAAGGACAATTAAACATGGTATTATGTATTTGATGTCAAGAGTTATTATCTGTTCATTTTATTATACATTGCCAATTTAGCAATAGTTCTTGACAGAAGAGAGTAAATACCAGACAAAATATACAGGGATACTGAAAAAAACTGTAGATATACAGTTAAGAGATTTGAGAGCTTATACAAACTGTATAATGGACAAAAGTATTTTTATTTCTCACATTACCTTGTACTCTGACTTGTGAGAGTCTGGGTCAGACTGACATCAGCAATTCACAGACTTATCTTGAACACAAGTGCATTTGAAAAGCATCTGATTTTTTGTGTACAACATACTTGTACATTTAACTAAAAGCTTGCCATATTCCATGTACATAAACAATAGTAGATTCAGAATTATAGTGAATATTCCTTCTCCAATATGGACTCAACCCATTTATTGGATTCTGTGCAGATTTAGTTCATGTAATATAAAAAGCTAAATTAACCCTATCTAAATCACAGAGCACCTTTCAAATGTTAAGTGCACATTTGCATATCAAATTTCTAAGCTTGAATAAAAATAATAATTTTAACACTTTTTTTTTTACTCAAAAATATTTTGGAACTGATATTTTGTAATATTTACTTGATGTGTTTGCAAACAATGAAAAAAAAAAATGTTTAAACTTACATTTCTTCAGTGCTCTTCATAAACAATGCTCTTATAATTTCTTTAGAATTTTTTCCTGGACTCTCCCATAGCATAGGTTTATATTTGCCAAGAAACTTTCAATCCTCAGTAGTGTAATTCTCATGGTTTTATTTATCATATAACTTTCATTCTTTCTCTTTGACTTTATTAGTACAGTGTCTCGTCCATACCATTTTATGACCTCACAGCATGTGATTTAAAAAAACACTAATAAAACTGTTTTGAAAATACATACAGGAAAGGTTTAAACACCATTGGATAGATCAGACTGTAAATTATTTATATCAATATATATATAGAGAGAGAATGGATTTGAGAAGTAACTTGTGCTTTTGTGGGAGAGGGATTAGATGTAGCTCCAGCAGAACAGAACTATAGAATTTAGTGTGAAGTTTAGAAGGCTTTGGAAGAAACCACAGATCTGGGAATTTTTGATAGTTTCTGTAATGATCTTTTTATTTTTGAAAGTGTCTCCATGTTAAATTAAATTTGTTTGAAAGGTGTGGAAATTTTCTTCTATCATCACAACATCAGATAAGCCTAGCTAGGTTTAGAGAACATGGTAGGTGACGTTAAAGTATTCTGATGACTTATGTGACTCAAATTATTATTTATTGTATATTATGTTAAATTTATCATATTGAAACAATTTTGAGAAGTAACAAAACCTATTTATTGAAAAAAACTATTTATTATACATATAAATTTATCTCAACTAAGAGTGTTGTTAATAAAAAATATAGTTACCTGGCCTGTCCTGACACCATTGTGTCGTATCAAGTTGTAGGTCACTGATAAATCTTCATCATTCCTACTTTTTGCCATTTTTTATGAATTTATAGCCAAAGAGCTGACTACTACAATTGGCAAAGTAAAGTATCAAAATGAATATTTTGATGAATTTCAATCAACTTGAAACTTGTTATATATATAAAATTGAACTTTTGACCAGTAATAAAAATAGAGAAATTTAAGTTGGAAGTAAGTTTTTAATATTTTTAAAAATAGTGTTTTTTACGTATTGTAAAAATGGCAATGAGCAAAAATTAGAGAAAAGTAAATGAAATTACATAATGTTTTGAACCCAAAACTAGATGGCCAGGTGGTTAGGGCACTCGACTCATAATCTGAGGGTCGCGGGTTCGAATCCCTGTCACACCAAACATGCTTGTCCTTTCAGCTGTGGGAGCGTTATAATGTGAGGGTCGCGGGTTCGAATCCCTGTCACACCAAACATGCTTGTCCTTTCAGCTGTGGGAGCGTTATAATGTGACGGTCAATCCCACTATTCGTTGGTAAAAGAGTAGCCCAAGAGTTGGCAGTGGGTGGTGATGACTAGCTGCCTTCCCTCTAGTCTTACACTGCTAAATTAGGGACGGCTAGTGCAGATAGCCCTCGTGTGGCTTTGCGCGAAATTCAAAAACAAACAAACAAACAAGATACTGTAGGACTGTTGATATGGGCACTGGGAAACAGTCTTATTTGTTCACCAGATGGAACATGCAAGAGTAGTGGTATGCTTTTGGCATGAAAGTCTGTTGTAGTGAAACTACTTTGCACCACTTTTGTTAAGATTCACAGTCATCTGGTAGAGCATAAAGGGACATGGCAAGATGGACTATTAAGTGACGTGGTGAGGCTCCAAAATTGTTTTAATATAACATACTTAACCCTCTCACTACAGACATCATGATGTTTTAGTTACCCAGCCCACTCCATTCTTTTGAAACCTCTTGTTTACTCACACCTTAAGTACATGTTTATAATCGGTAGAAAGAGCCACATACCAAACTACATAAAACTGACAGCCATTTGTAATTGACTAGAAGAGCAAACTTGTAATTCACTGGAAATGGTGAAATTAATTGACAGTTGTTAGTTAGAAAGTCCGATAAATTACAGTGGTTTTATGTGTAACAGTAGAGTTATTTGATAATTTTTACACTTACTAAAATGCATCTTTGAAATCTAAAAAAGTTAATTTGTCTTCCTCCTCCACTTGACAAGAACAGTACACTATGTAAAGATAGGTTTATTCTATGTTCCTTTCATACTGAAGTTTAACACGAAATGTATTACCTTTTTCAATTAATTAAGTGGTATTAAAAGTATGTAAGGATTAAATTATCTAAATATTAGTCCTAGAAAAAAATTTCAAGAATTTTCTTAATAAAAAGACTGATGTAGATACAAAGCTTTGTGTTTTTTCTGATAAATGTATTTATATTTATTTGCAATCTCGAATGTTTTTACACTTCATTAAACAAATATTTTATAAAGGAGTTAAGGAAGAAAAAATTATAAGGGAGGTCATAAAACTGTAACGTAGAAGAAGGTTTACAACTTGAAATCCTTGTTTGTATAGTCTATATGTCCCTCTCTAGAGCATTGCCATGTGAGTTTGGAATTTTGTGCTACCATGAACTAAGGATATTCCCCTTCAAATTTCTTGGAAATTATCAGTTTAAACTTTCAGATTAGTATTTAAATATAATAATTATTTTTCAACTGTGTATTTAAACATGAACATGACAATTAAAAAGTTTAAAATATATATAGAGAGAATTTTGATTGGTATTAACAATAAACCAAGCCAATTGTTACTAGTTGTTGTAAAAATTATGGTTGCTTTTAGTTAATATTTGGAAATGTAAAATAAATGTTATTCTACTGTGTTTTCAAGGTGATAGACCATCTGTTGAAGATGAAGAATATGGTGATTCTGATGAATCTGACTAAAGTTTTTATGTATTTATCACTTCATAACTTTGAACTTCTCTGAGCACTTTCCTTATGAAATATATGTTAAGCTCCCAGTGTTCTAAACAGTGTGAAAAGTCATAAAACTTGAAAATGGAACACTGAATGGCCAAACTGTTCCATTCCAAAAAACAGTCAACTTGTAGATGTGCTTGTGTCTACATACAAAAAAGCATAATGAGAACTTACAACTTGTGTCTTAGATTTTTATTCACACTGCTATGAGTAAGGAATTTTTGTGTTTTAGTGAGTTATTAATAGGTAGACATATACCATGAAGATAGGTATTATTTGATAAAGTATGGTTATTGCAACTCCAAAAGTTTTATTTATCAGTCATGTCATTTTTTTAAGTGATATAATTTGTATATGGAACTATTTTTAAAGACTTGTGTATGTATATTCATTAAAGCAAGTATTTCTAATTATTCAGTGAGCATTTGAGCAACTTATATTAGATAACAATATCCATGGACATTGTTAAATCTATTTTATTAGTATCGTTGTGAAATATTTACACACTAGGTCCACCACAGAAAGGAAGTAATAGCACCACCTGCAACCCTAGGACCTTTTCCATTCCCTGAAGCACACAAAGCAAATATTGTCAGTTATTTCACAAATAAAAAAAATTGTGCAATTGATCTTTTAGAACTACATTTCTTTATATTATCACCACTTGTGAAACATTTTAAACTGAATTACTACACTAAAGTTATGTTTCTTCTGAGCAGACATACATGTTATAATGTGGAATTGAGTTATTCCAGCATGTAGATAACATTGTGTCTTGCCTTGCTATAAGTGATGATTTCTCCTATGTTTAAAAAAAAAAAATGATTCAAGTCTGCCACAATACAGCATTCAAACCTCTTAAGATCCAACTTTTATATTCAAATTAATTTTTATAGCACAAAAAAGCCAGTTGCTTATCACATGTTTCAACTTCAGTTACATCCAAGTCAAAACTGAAACCTATAACAAAACAACATAAATGTAGAATATGCTTTTTAATGATAGAAAAAGTACCTATAACACATGCTGCATTTATTTTGTTGGCTTTTAAAGCTGTATGAGAATTTGGTTGCCTTTTAAATTAAAAGGATTTCCCAATAATTAAATAAATATATATACACCTTTTGCATTTTTCAGTATTTTCTTTTATTCTGAAGTGTTCTCAATTTCCCCAAAAAATAACGATTTTCAAAAATAGGAACTAAGACATTAGCACAGTAAAATGAAATAAAAGCAGAGTACATTTTTGCAGTATTTGGACATAAACCCTCAGATTCACAGTTTGACACACTAACCACTGGTCTATACCCAGCTCTTATTGTGGTCAGAGTTCAGTAAGTAGGCACTAAAACTAGCAAGGGAAAAAGTAGAAAGGCATGTTAATCTCATAAAATTTAAAATATTAATAAAGTAATGGATTTTAAATCCCTCAGACATGCTCAATTACTCCTGGATATTTTATGGTGATCACAGGTTAAGAATTTGGAAATATTCATTATGAGTGAGATACACATGCCACTTTGTAGTATTGATTTTATGTGCACTTTGATATTCAACTTTGTATTGTTTAACCTTCAAATTTAAGTTACTTCTTTCATGGCTATCAGTACAGAATGTTTAGGAACAAAAGTCTCAAGATCATTTATTTTCAAATGAAGTATTAGGTCGTCAATAAATTAATGTTGGGTTTTGGAAAACTTTCATTAACCCCCCCCCAAAAAAAACGTATATCATGTATAATAGTTAAACGAACTGCCAAAACATCACATCAGTGTAGCCTATATAATGTGTAAAGTTTAGTATATTGTAATCACTTATAGTGATGGCACACATTCGGCATATAATGCTGTTTGAATACAAGAGGGGAAACAACACCTCTGTAGCCACAAAGAATATCAAAGAAGTTTATGGAAATGTTTTGAATGTTTGTAAGTGTCGATGATGGTTTATCAAATTTTGTTCAGGTGATTTTATCCTTAAAAACTGTGATGGCAGGGGGCTGACATGCTGGAATTGATATTGATGCTCTGAAGATGCTTGTTGAATCTAACCCAAGGCAACACACTCCTGAAATGACCCTGAAATTGCATGTCTCTCATGAAACAATACGTAAACATCTGAGGAATATGGGAAACTCCATAGAGAAGGTGTTTGGGTGCCTCATGGACTCTCTGATGATCATCATTTCCAACATATGAATGTTGCTTTGTCTCTTCTGGAGAATAATACGCATTAACCATTTTTGGACAGAATTGTCACCAGTGATTGTCAGATTTTAAAAAATAGTATTATATATGTATATGGGTTCTGTTTTTGTTTTTTTTGCCAATTTTCGAAATAAATGGCTTTTACTTATATTTCTTAATAGTATGAATATATACTGTTACGTATCTGCTTGTTTGTTAATTTCCAGTAGAAATTCTTTTTGAGGATCTTCAGCAATACAAGTCCTTTCTTGATTAAACCAGTTTATTATTTTTCGATACAAACTTTAAGTACACAGTAATTCCACAGTCAGTACGTTTCTCGTCACTTTCAACTTAACTTTTATAACACACGATATAAATCACAGCGATTCACAACCACGATAACTTCACTTTCTCTGAGTGCAAAACACACATTTTAAAGCTCACTAGCTCGAAATTAACAGAATCATAAATTACACAGAAATCACTGTAACTACTGTTTGCTTCATCCCTGGTTTTTCTGCCAGGCTTATATACTAACAAAGAGACGTCTCCAACATTCAAGGAGCTCCCCGATTATTCGAGATATTCACCACGCATGCACCCAGCATCAAATGACTTCTGCCCCTTCCTTAGTATTGTTTGTCCCGAACAATATCCACTTACATTAAACCAATTGAAAATTAACAATAACTTAATTAAATGTACAGAATTTACAAACACAAAATTAAAATACAACAAAGTCTCTTAATTTTACAGGACGTTTCTTCTTTCATACTGGTCTCCGTCTCATTGGCTTCTGCTTAACGTGGGATTCATCTGCTCCATCAGGAAATATCCCATTATCAGTAGCAGTCACATTAGTGATAGTAACTTCATCAACGGATTCACAATTTTCCCTTTCGACAGTGGCTTTTTCAGGTGACACGTCTTCAGCAACATCATTTGTTCTGTTGTTCATTTTGTTCCAACTGAAATGTCTTGGACCGTGATGATGCCAAAGCCTGTTGGCATGCACCACCTTTGGCTTACCTCGCCGACCACATTTTATCCGGAAAGTCACGTCTGAGAGACAATCCACTATGTCACATGGGCCTTCCCATGGAGAAGACAACTTAGGAGACTTCCCTTTGGTTTTCTTGGGATTATACAACACCTTGTCTCCTGGTACAAAGCTGACTTCTGTAGATCTCTTATCATAACATAGCTTCATGGAATCAGCAGACGTTTTTAAGTTTGAATACACTTGATGATGAATATCATCCATCCTTCCAGATAACACTTTCACGAACTCTGGCACATTTTCAGGTAACTCTTTGTAAGGTGGCGTCCTGTTATCA
>NW_013669056.1:121352-123642 GCF_000517525.1 Limulus polyphemus
CTTGGTGGCTGTTACAAAACTTTGCCAATTCCAGTCCCAGTGTCCAATTGTACTTTTCTACCATCCCATCAGACAATGGGTGAAGTGGCATTGTCCTGGTCTTTCGTATACCAAACAACTTGCAGCATTCATGGAACAAAGCTGATTCAAAGTTACGGCCTTGATCTGAATGCAGTTCGTATGCATACCAAACCTGAAGAAGAAATCACTAATATGCCTCAGGCCACTTGGTGAAATAATTCATCACCACACAAATGTACTTGTTTCTAGCACGAGTTTGGGGCAAAGGACCAGTAATGTCTATAGCTACTCTTTCCATTGGTGCACCAACTTCATATAAATTGGAGCATGTCCCTTATGCTTGGGTCCCCTTTCAGCACAACATGTACTGTAGGTCCTGCACCATTCTTCTACAATTTGCCTCATACTTATCCATAAAATCTCTGCCGTAGGTGACTCAATGTCTTCTTAACTCCGAGATGTCCTCCTGTTAAACTGTCATGGGATTGACGCAGCACAACTTCCCATAACTTTCTCAGTATAACTGTTTGCCGGGTCATCACTTTCCCATCTCTGGATAAGAATACCATCTTCAAGCTTCAACTGGTCCCATCGTGTCTAATAGTTCTTTGTCAAAGGGCTTAAGCTAGACACCTTCTCCCAAGCAGAGCACAAAACAATTGCTTGTAGAAAATCAATTATTGGCTTTAAATCTTGGTCTTTCTCCTGTTCTGCTTTAATGTCTATACTTGGTTCCACTTCACCATCATCAACTCCTTCAGTCACTTTGACTTCAGCATGATGGCACCTGGTTAGTTCAACTTCTCTTTTAACACTTACCGGAATTTGGCCTTTGTTGTTCCCAAACATCATTTTATCAAAATTCACTACACACTTCCTTGGTAGTAAGTAGTCCAACCCTAATATGCATTGATCTTCAATGTCAGCCAAGTATACGCTGTGTCTGTCCTTCATGCCCATGAGCTCAACAGTTACCCACACTGGTCCCCACAACCTTGCGAAATGTCATGTCACACCACAGAGCTTATGTATGGCTTCTGGTACTCCTTTGTGATCTAGCATCTTGATACAAGGGTTTGCTGAGATGCAGAATCTATGACAAAGTTGCACTTGTGGCCATCCAGGTTTCCTGCCATTTAGACACTATGTGTGTGCTTGGCATTTTACACTTAACTGTTGGGACATTCACAATGGGGTTTGGTGGGCATCCCTCAGCACCAACCACTACTGGTTCCCCGAGGCAGACTTATTGGTAGTATTCTTCTTACACTAGCTTCTCATATGTCCTTGCTCTCCACAGTTCCAACAACCTTTCTGAGTAGCAGCCTTTTCTGCTGTGGCATCTTCCCTGTGTTAAAGTTGCCAGCATTGAGCTGTCTTGTGCTCAGGTTTGTTACATTGCCAGCAAAGTCCCTCAAACCTCTCTGAAAGCTGACC
Organism: Limulus polyphemus; assembly: GCF_000517525.1. Classification (NCBI taxonomy): domain Eukaryota; kingdom Metazoa; phylum Arthropoda; class Merostomata; order Xiphosura; family Limulidae; genus Limulus; species Limulus polyphemus. The sequence continues at coordinate 122,811 of NW_013669056.1, forward strand.
TTTTCTGACCTTGAATCCTGATGACTGTACCAACCTTGGTACCTCTGTACTAGGATTCGAATTCAAGAGCTCTGGCCATTGCATCCTGCATAGTAGAGGGGTGTGCTTGCTTCACTTGTATCTTCAGTTGTGAACTGTCCAAGGCATCTACAAACTGATCCCTCAGCAACAGCTTGAGGACATCGGGTGGTGCAGTTGGGTAGGTCTCGTGTGCCATACTTTCCAAGTCCTGTGCCAGCTCTTGCAGGCTTTCCCCTTTAGCACGGATTTTGAGTTCCATACCTAAGTTCTAGAGCAGCTACCAGTGCTCTATAGTTGTGCCTGTCATTTGCTGACAACTGTCTGAGTATATCCAGTGGTTGTCCCTTCAAGCTCGTTTCTTTCTGCTCCTCTGTCCATCCATTCATTTCTACCAGGAGCTCAAATTGTGCTCTATATGCTAACCACGGTGCCCTCACTTCGAATTTCTGTGGCTTCCTTCGTACTAGATCACCCCTATTGCTGACACTCATGTCTGGAATGTGACTTCTGGCTGAAGATGTCTGCATTAGGGTTTAGCTTTTTCTCAACTGTTGGAGACTTTCTTCTTGTTTCTTTTCTCGTTCTTTTTGTTTCTTTTCTTTTTCCTCCAATAACTGCTGTAATCTCTCTTGTTTATTTTGCTGTTCGAGCTGCCACTGCTGTAATCTCTCTTCTTATTTCTTTTATTTTTCCTCCAACAACTGCTATAATCTCTCTTCTTGTTTCTTTTCTTTTTCTTCTAACAACTGCTGTAATCTCTCTTCTTGTTTCTTTTGCTGTTCTTGTATTGCTGCCATCAAATCTGCTAAGC
>NW_013669056.1:124734-127923 GCF_000517525.1 Limulus polyphemus
ACGCTATAGCAACGAACGTCAATAATACTCTGACCGCAGATCAATTACTCACTATCTATCTACACATTACATTCCCATCCTTTATATACCAGCGTAACCTATTTCTAGCAAGAAGTAGAACATTCGCCAAAGTACATGATAGTTCTAGAAACAAGAGAGCGTGAGAATTGTCACGTGATCTCGATGACGCAACAGTAGTATTCCAACATATATATATTTTTTATGTTTTCCTCTAGAGCACTTTGATAGTTGTATTTTATTTACCTAACGAGATGATTACTTTGAAATATTCCAATAGATTCTTTGAGATATGAAGCAGTTTTCTACCATGCTCAGGTTACGATTATTCTTAAAGTGTTAAATATGAAAAGTTATGAAAATGAAATCTGCCGTAGGGTCGATAAATGCAATTACCTTGATTATAAAATGAATTCTAATGGTAAACGTATATCTTTTTAGGCCCGATTCACCAAAACCCCACACTATTTGTGAGAAGGGTAACTTTTTGTTTTATATATTGTAGCTTAACCTAGCTTACAAATTGCGTGTGGTAATATCCAGAAATAGTCCGGGCAAGCCTTAATTGTTAGGATATTCTCGATATTTATGTGAGCATTAGCTGCACGTCAAACGATGTCTTCGCAGTTTAGGGCTTTAGGTACGCTACAAAGATTTGGGTTAAAGTCAAAAATAGCGCAAATTTATCACTTGAAAATTATCGCGGTTGTGCGGAAATGGTTCTCGTCTAGTTTTGCGCGACATTCTCTGGCTAAAGTATTAATAAGAAAAATTAGAATGTTTGGTAAAGTTATTGTTTTTCATGAATTCTGTTTCAATTTAACGTAACGAAAGTCATGAAAAACAATACATTATTTTAAGTCAGCCGAAGCATATTTTAATCATGTTTAATAATTGTGGTTAGGTAGGTGGAAGAACGTGGATTTATTAGTTTATACCGATTGTTTGTTTACTGCGGTATGAGTATTTCACTCGATAGTTAAAAATTAATTTTAATACTATTTCCATATTCGTGTTATGTAAAAAGATGAGAATAAAAGCCGATGAAACCATTTTACCCGTGTTTTTGAAGACGATAATGTATGCTCAAATCGATGTAATTTCGCAACACTTTTAGTTTCATATCCGTGAAATGTACAGACTTCTTCCAGATTGTGCATTAACGTACCCGAGTAGATACAGAAAAAGTAAAAACGTGAGATTCAGTAATAAGACTCCATGACAGAAAAAATAAGTCACACGAGTACTGTTTTTGCTGTTATAAATAAAACCTTGCTTTCTTCTTCACCCGGCTCTAAAATCGAACATTACATTGCGGACAGTTTGACTAGAGTTAGAGCTGTTTCCTCTTTCAGGTTACATATAATGTCCTTTATATCATGATAGATATAAGTAGTTACTATTGTGTCGGGGTTTGTGGTGAAGGAACATGTTGGTTTAACCCTTCAACCATTAGTCAACGGGAGTAACGGGCCTTGCACTATTCTTCTTTAGTTACACACCTTTAATAATTGTTATGCCCCTTTCCTAGAAAGTTAATCAAAAAGTAAATAGTTTAAGAACCTTAATGTAGGAGAGTACTGTGGATATATCAAAGATAAAGTGTTAAAGTGAGTAGGATTGCTAAAGGGCATCATTCTGAGAAGAATTTATCGCATTGAGCCCTTTAAGTCTAAAAATATAGAGATTAGGTTGAGTAGACTTGCTCCGTTGTCGTCACGTAACGGGTATAACACTCGTACGTATCCCAAACTTGTGTCTATCATGCAGCTAAGCTCCAAGACGAATAGACGGCACCTATCAAAAGTGTAACACGTACTTTATGATTGTTTGTTTGAGAGCTAATGGATGTGTGAGATAGTTCTAACGGGAAATATTAATGGGCCTTGCAAGCATAAAGACAGGAAACAATAGCTGGTTAAATAATTTTCTATTGCGTTCTTTATATTTAGATACAATCTGGTAAAATTTAAATGTCACTCGCAGCCCAATTTCACAGAAAAGAGAAAATTTAATACACTCTTTGTTTTTTGTGCGAAACAACCAATAATAACTACCAGGTATTGACTTCTATAAAACATTGTGTTATTAATCAAATATCTTATAAGTATTTAAAGTTCTGTAATTCTTTTCATTATTTGGGGGGGGGGGGCTCGGAAGAAGCGACTGGCTAAGTAAGAATACCACCATCTTCTCCCTTTAAACTATTTCTATCGGATTCCACGTCTAAACTCTCGATATGCGAGATGGCCAAAAATTACATTCTATTCCCTGAACAGTTTCACCTGAAACGAATTCATAAAACAAATTTCCATTTGAGACATGGGTAAGTCTATGGGCTTGAAACGCTAATTTCAGGGTTTCGCGCTAACCAATTGCGCCACGGAGGCACGGGTTTGTTGGTAAATTCTAAATAATATAAAAAAAAATTGTTGAATAGTGCTTTTTAGATTTCTTTACAGCTGATTTCTTTTCTATCACTACTTATTCACAATGTCTGCATAATCACTGTATTTCGCAGTGCCCTGATAAATATACAGTAATCACAAAATCTGTCAGATGACGAACGACTTGGCTGAGCAATAGATAACTTAACCTTTAATGTATTTCAAATCTCGATAAAATAGTGGCCAGCGTAACAACATCACGTTGTTTGCGCACCGAAATTACGTCAACGCCCCCGGGTGGGATTGAACCACCAACCTTTCGGTTAACAGCCGATAATCCCACCCGGGGGCGTTGACGTAATTTCGGTGCGTAAACAACGTGATGTTTTTACGAGTTTTGCATTAGAATGCGGTTCCCTGATATAGACATTCTTTTGTAATTCAGCCTTGCGCGACATTCAACAAACATGTTGCGGAGTTTATTACTCGAACAAGAAATGTCAGATAGAGGAGTCTAAAAAACACTTAACTTCAGCGTGACGTAATGACTTAGTTGTCAACGTCACGTCGCAGTAATACGTAAATATCTCCCACCATTTGGAATATGGTTGGGAACGTCATAATTTAGTTTGCCCAAAAGAACATGAAAACCATTTGTTTTAATTGTAAGCAACAACCATACCGCAAATTACAAACGATATCCAAAATACAAAGGTTTCTTGAGTTTCGGTATTATGGCGTACGTTGTAAATTCTTGTTTTGACGTAAAATAAACAGTACACGG
>NW_013669057.1:0-6706 GCF_000517525.1 Limulus polyphemus
GAAATAATTAAATCAAAATGAAAATAAATCGAAATCTATGAAAATTCAATATAATAGTAGGTATATAAAAACACGCGCGTATTCGAATGCAACGTTGTGTCAAAATTTTCCCTGTCTTTCATAAACGAACATTTACATTTTTATCTATATAGATGTAACTTATAAATTATGAAAGACAGGGACTGTATAATTAACTGACAAAAGCTTATTATGTCCCAAATCAGTGGACCGGAACATTTCACCTATAGTTATCACAATAGAATGTAATGGATCATCAGTTGAGTAATATTACTATTAACGATATTTTCAGCTGTAATATCTAGGGCTAGTGTAAAAGACAATGGATAAAGACCACCTATGAAACGATCATGATGACCGATGCCCACCTTATAAAGGCACCGCTATCAAATATAACAATCAAAAAAGAAGCTACACGCCACTGATACCGACCTAAAGATAAAAGGCAAGCTTTTAAGATGATGCAGCCCTCCCCCTTAGTGGCACAGCGGCGTGTCTGCGGACTTACAACGCTAGAAACCGGGATTCGACATCCGTGATGGGCAGATCACAGATAGCCCATTGTGTAGCTTTGTGCTTGATTACAAACTACAAACAATTAAGGTGAAACATACGTTTAGTTGTGTCTCAGTTGTCTGATTCAGTCAACAACGGCCTGAATTTGATAATCTTCCGCTCAAAAATAGTCAGAACTAAAAGTAACGATTACAAAACTGATTAGTAAAATAATAGAGAGAATCCTGTTTAACAAAATTAGTGGAAGTACTTAATTTCATAATTCAATACAGCAGAAAACTAAAACCTACATTGATTAGAATGCATTGTGTCATCAGTTGGGTACTCTCGCTGTCATCAACATACATTGTCGGTAACATACACTAAGTTAATAATGCAATGACCAGTTCAGATTTGGGTTTGTTTTAGATCGATATACTAAATTAACTGTGGAATAGAATGTACATGCTGTAGTATTAATTAAAAAAGTGTAAAAAAACATGTAAATATTATACTCAGTAGCATTTAATTAAAGAACTATAATTAAAAGTAAATAGGTTATTACGTAGACGACACCAGTTATTTGGTATTAAGACAGGAAACAGTGGTGTATATTTATAAGCTGTTGCGTTACAATAGTATATATCTAACAGCACATCTCCGTGATTGATACAAAAATTAGTAAAATCCATAAGCAATATGCGTATTAACTACTTATGCTTTTTACATGTTCTCTAATCACTATCTTCAAGTCAAGCTTTTCAAAAAATTATTCTTATTTAATAGTATTTATTTCAGTCTCAAGAAGTTGTAGTACTTCAAGATTATATTTTGAACGATGTATATATCGCTAATATTTTTTTATATCTGAGGACTTGTAATGCAAAAATCGGGTTTCGATACCTGTGGTAGGCTTAGCACAAACATGCCAGTGTGCAGTTTTCTGCTTAATTACAAACAGTAATATTTTTATACGGTAATATAATATTTGACACAAACTACCTAAAGAACTATTTGCACATAGACGTTCCTAATTTTGAACTGGTAGGCTAAAGGAAAGGCGGATATTTAACAGTATCTACCCCGAACTAGTGGACTACTATTGTTTTACGAAAGATTAGATTTGACCGTCACTTCGATAACGACCTATCTACCCGCGGATTCACAGAAGAAGATTCGCTAATAAAGTATTTGGGAAGAGGAAGTGCTACATGTTGTGAAGCAAACAAAAATGTGACCCACACAGTGCAGTGAATGTAGCAGGGAAGCTCATAACCTGGGGCAATCATATCAGCAAGTAGACAAATGAGACTGCTAATGGTCCTGAGGGCTCCAAGATAGGAAACTACATATTTTACACGTTATGATAATTGTAGAACCTCAGAGTTTTACACACTGAAGACAATTTATGGAGGTGGTTCTTCAGACTCCACTAATATAGTGATGTTGAGATATAATGTAGATACTGTATTGTATACGTTCCTCATAGTAAGAACCAGCTACAACAGATAAAATTGCAACATATCATGACTAGTTCTCCACTGCAATGAGTAACCATAATTATATCTCCCTGAATTTAAAAACAGAAATAAATATTTGTTAGTTTTAAATTATTATATTATCAAAGGGGCCAATATATATATATATCTGTTCATTGACATTATAGCACTGTTTGTGGTTGATAAGTTGGGTGGACATTCGATAACTCACTCTAGCAAATCAAAGCAGATCCACGTGGATAAATAAACACACGTTACTGGTTCATTGTTTGTTTAATTATGTGTATTAGAGGTGTTGGATACTTCTACTTCATCATATCATCCTCGGTCTAATAATCTGGATGAAAGAATAGGTAAAAATGTCGAGTGGGTGTTTCCGGAGCTTACAAGATCCAAGCAAATTATAGACTACAGAGCAACAGGGCACCATCCAAACACGGAGCATCATCTAAGCACACTATGACATACAGTGACAGATCACCATCCAAGCACACTATGGTAAATAGATCAACGTTACGTTCCCTTTAAACTTACTGTACAATCTCTTCACAACTAGAGATATCTCTCAATTTTCAAAGGACTATTTGAACTGGTTATAAAAAGCTATGATTCAAATAGTAAAGAAATAGTAACATTCTTAATTGGATTTGTGTATTATAAGTATCTCTTAAAACTGATGAAATGACTTTATGTACGTACATAAAGGCACATATAATTGCATACTGTACAATACGCTGGAATCCTGAATTATAAGCCTATCTCAATCAACTATTGCTAATGGTACCATTCTTCCTGCTTAGGTAAGTAAATGAAACTGCTTTACCAAATTTACATTTCTCTCTCTTTTCTGGCTGTCACTCCGAACAAAATATGTGTGTATTTGTACTTCGCATTCCTTTTTCTCAACAAGTAATAAATATAACACAAAGTTCTACTTAAAGTAGCTTATTAGAAATTAGAGGACTTCATATCAGCCGCTGTAGCTTCATTCAGTACCTACGTTTTGACGAAAGTAAATATAGCAATGCCTTTACTTAATCTAAACTCTCTTTGGAAAATTCTCAAATTTAAAGAAACTTTGTTGTACCTGATATATTCTGAAAAGAAATTAACTGTGACATAAAAAGATGTCTTTACAATTGTATAACATTTAACCAGAAGTCTGTAGTTCAATGAAGCCCATTATCAACCACAGGCAGAAGTTTTACAGCCAGTAGTAGTGATCACTTCCCTCATACTAGGCATATGTGATCATATACTATGTTTGTGTATCTTCGAGGTTGTAACGTTTCACATTGTTTTCGAATCAACTTCGGGATGTCCATCAACTTACAAAAACATTAGCAAAAGTTGAAGAAGCTTCCAAATAGTGTCACCATATCTAGGAGAGCCATCAAATTAAAAACAAGATGAAATTAGGAACTAAATACATCAAATCTGCAACCTGAGGAGCTTTGGTATTGAGCGAAAGACCTCAGCGGCAGTGCGGTGGTTTGCGGTGCTTAAGTTGTTGCGTCTAAATGCTATTGTGTCCCTTCTTATTGGAAACCTGTAGTACAGGGCCAGTGAAGAAAGATTTGTAGAAAAGTATTATCAGTCTTATTATGATAGGTTTGACATTCTTAAGGACCAGGTCCCCTGGAGAGGTGTTTATGCCTTCTTCAGTGGAATATGTATAGTAATTGTATAACATTATGTGTTGTGGTGTACATTTAAACTAGATTCTACCAGCAAGGGTAAGTATTATCCAATTTAAATTTGAATATTAACTTTTCCCCTTAAATGTATTACTTTTGTACCAGTCTCTTTTATTTTTTGAAGTTCCCCAAAGATTGAAACTGGCATTGCTACTGAATATAAATTCTAATACTAGGTACCATTAACCACATTTTACCATAATCTGGAACACACATACTTTGGTATCAATGATGTAGGTAATGCCTATAGCTTATCATCACTAATAACGTAAGAATAGGAATCCTGCTATTCAAATTACATAGGAAGAGAGGCTAGTTTGAATTCATCATTTATTTTACTAGCTGTTCAGTTGCATAAGGGTCAGTACTTTTTCTTAAAATTCGCTCCACCTGTAATGTCGAAAGCTGCCTTGCAGGGAGTGATTTTCTCTCGTGTTTCTGCTGTAGAATAATTTTAACAAGCTAGAAAATATATTGATTGTATGCTTGAAATTTTGAAAAGAAGTTTAAAAAGATATGCCAAGGTGTCAATTTCTTATGTACAACCAGTCAAGTATTTTTGAATGACTTCATGAGCTTCGTCCCAGTTTGTAACACTTATGTGTTGTAGTTAAATCTTGCTTTCAAAGATTCTACTTTGTGGTTGGTGAAGTTTTGTTGTTTGCAATATATTCAGTTAAACGTATCTATGTTGTTGTTCTTTTTAAGTTGAACAGTTTTAGTTTTTCTGACACCGACGTATATACAACCTTAACGACATAAGTGAATAATAAATTTTTAACAATTTAATGTAAACCACTTCCCATTCTTCTGCTTATTCTGCAGTGCTATAGTTTCAAAACGATATAGATATCATCGTAATTTTAACAGTTATTTATTTTAGAAATTTTGGGAGAATCATTTTCTTTATGTTGTATCATTCTGTACCTCGGTGATAAGGATCTTTTTAGCTTTAATTATTATAAATGCTTTGTTTACATTTTGAGTTTTATTTTAGTTGATCATTGACTTGCTTTGAATGTACCGAACTTTAAAAAAGTCTTAGTAATTTCCTATGATCTAAACTTTAATATCAAATCAGAGTTTTCCTAACAAATATTAGTTTTCTGTGAATATTTTCCTCCGTTTCCAACGTTAATAGGCCATTGAACATGATTCAACCAATTACCTATTTTAAAAATCCCAATCCTTAACTGGATTTTTAAAGTAATCACAATTCTTTAATGTCTAAGCATGTTATATTGGCAATTTGTGTTATTTTATTAGTACTAAATACTAGAGCAGTTAAGATCAACGATTCTTTAATGTCACGCTTTCAATAATGTATTGAAACTATAAGAAAAAGTAAGAACTGCTGCTTTTATTAAAATCAATATTCATATTGAAAACACGTTTTAATTAAAACATTTAATCAGCATCTTTCATTCAGCCACACTGAACGCGTCTGTCTACTAGAAAAACAACGTACAGATCGATATTAAGTCCAGACTTTATGTTATTTCATGTCGAAATTGTGTTTTCTATTGTTAATGTAACCTTGTTTAATGCTGTTACTTTACTCTTTTCTGTTTTACCGTTGCGTCAATCTTCTTCTTTTTTATGTTCCACTTGATGTCTGGAATTTAATTTCCCCTTTTTTCACTGTTTATATTACTTGAATGTTTATGTTCGGGAAAGAAAAATATATAAACATTGCTTTAAATTATTGGTGTGACTATGCCGTTTGAACCTATTTAAATCTAAAAATATTTTGCAGTGTCTAAATCTGTGACCTTAACCTTTCCTCGGGGACCCTATGCAGTTTTCTGTTTTCAAGTGCACTAGACACAAATGTTTTTCAGATTGCAAAAAAAACGTCAATAAAGAAAGCCCTTAAAAAAAGATACTTTTTAAACTAAAAATACTCATTAACAATATTTTAAAGCTCAGTAACACGTTACTTTAATGAAACGTATTTTCTAGTATGAATATGAACAGACTAGAACTTAATGGTTATTGGCTTCTTTTTAATTGATAATCACTTAATCATCAAACATGTATAAAGTTTTGAAACGGCTATTTGTGAGATAATACTAATAGACTTATTTCAGTGTAACGTTTCGTCTCTAAGAGTACTCCATTAGTATTTCCCACAAATATCTGATTCAAAACTTTGTTAATGATTATTAAGCTATTCGGATTACTTACATTTCCTGACGTCACCTCAATTCTTATAAGACTACAATTATTTTTTCTCCAAGGTGATTACTACTAGATATAAATCTTTACATAAGTTTTTAAATGTTTTGTTCACAAAATATATATTGGATGGATAGGTGTATGGACGGCACAGCTGGAAACGAGAGTTACTAATCCAAACAATGCCAGAATAAAAAACGGAAGTAAACAGAATTCTTCAATAAATCAATTGCTTTTGTTCTAAGTCTTGGGAAGATAACACAAACGGGTAAAATAGTTTTCAAACTTACTGCAAGTTTTCAAACTTACTAAATAACTTTCTAATCTCCCTGAAAACCAAACATTTTAAGCTCACAAATTAAGAAATCATATAAGAAATTAAAATGAAAGCCTATACATATATATATATATATTCTGTATACCTAATTGGGTACTTGTTTACCGGCGTGACGAGCCAAGATCGATTCTCTATAGGTCTAACTCACAAGTATTTAAATAACAAATGTAGATATGTATTATGTATATATATATATATATATATATATATCAGAGAGAGACAGTTAAACAAACACACATCCCACCTATAATAATGCATGTTAAATCACGAAACAGCATAAAGGGATCTCAGAAACTTCATATAATTAATGAAACGGGATATCAAGATGAGTGAAATTCTCAACAACTTTATACGATATCAAGATGAGTGAAATTCTCAACTATTTTATACGGTATCAAGATGAGTGGAACTCTCAACTACTTTATACGGTATCAAGAAGAGTGAAATTCTCAACAACTTTATACGAGTATACAAGATAGAGT
>NW_013669057.1:7706-23500 GCF_000517525.1 Limulus polyphemus
AAGAGTGAAATTCTCAACATTTCACTCTTCTTGATACCGTATAAAGTAGTTGAGAGTTCCACTCATCTTGATACCGTATAAAGTTGTTGAGAATTTCACTCTTCTTGATACCGTATAAAGTTCTTGATACCATATAAAGTAGTTGAGGATTTCACTCTTCTTGATACCGTATAAAGTAGTTGAGAGTTCCATTCATCTTGATACCGTATAAAGTTGTTGAGAATTTCACTCTTCTTGATACTGTATAAAGTTGTTGAGAATTTCACTCTTCTTGATACCGTATAAAATAGTTGAGAATTTCACTCTTCTTGATACCATATAAAGTAGTTGAGAATTTCACTCTTCTTGATACCGTATAAAGTAGTTGAGAGTTCCACTCATCTTGATACCGTATAAAGCTGTTGAGAATTTCACTCTTCTTGATACCATATAAAGTAGTTGAGGAAGAGTGAAATTCTCAACAACTTTATACGGTATCAAGATGAGTGGAATTCTCAACAAAAAAAAGTCCCGGTACTCATACGTGCACACAACAAAGGATTTTACTTATCTGCGTATTTTATATATAGTTTACTAAAGAAAAAGAAAATAGATACAACCATTGCTTTAATAGTTGTAAAGAAACAAAGATATTCTAGCACGTAACTAAATCAAAAATTTCATAGCTGTAAACTTAACTCAGATGTCCTTTTTTTTTTTTTACTTCCCATTGAATGATATAAAGACATTACATACATTAATATCGGGAACGGGTACCGATCACAGAGCATCAGCCAATAAAAGGTATCATTTAGATATATTTATCGTTATTGACTAACCATACCAATCACTCAGACACATCCGACTACTCGATTGGTTTAATAATGACTGACGTCGAAGCTGATAAATAACTTCTTCTCCTCGTGACCTTGTTGCCAACAAGAACTAATGTCGTTAGGTCAATTATTGGTTCATTTGAATAATATTTAAGACTTGTTTAGATTCTGTAAGTCGTGACGTGTTTACTTACTGAGAGTACAATGTAAGGCATATAGGTTGGTCAAAAAAATAGATCAAATAAGTCCCGATACTGAATACCGGCATTAAAATAAATCCTACTACTGTGTACCGGTGTATACAAGCAGAATTCATTCATGGATAAAATATGCTTTAAAGAAGCAAACAAGGCTTGATTTATTCTCTTTAAATGGTCTAAGAATTAACATAGTAAATTTGTTACAACGGAAAACGTTACGAACAAACCAAATTGTACACTAGTTACTTCTTACTACCACCTTTATATTTTTGATGTCAATACGTTTTTATATAGGTTATCATTAAGGAAACCAAGAAATCGTAAATGGTTTACAAAAATGCTTTAACTGCATTCACTAATGTCTATACAGTTTTTTGTATTAGAGAGTTTACTGTTTCCTTCGACCTATTCGCGCTGCCACCCTTTCTCTCCTCTCCCTGGATAAGACTATTTCGTTTCCATTTTTACCGTGCAGTGGAAATATTTATCTCCAGATACTACTGTACATCATCACAATAATTCCACCCCAATAAAACTTGCTAAACGTCGGTCGTTCAGCCATAATAGAGCGGTCATTCAACGATAGTAGCACTTAGTGATCAATCTCTAAGACACGCCACTAATACCAGGCACACCATGAATATCGACATTAAGTGCGATCTTAACGTAGGTACACGTAGATGTTAATCACAGTTATCATCATAACATAAAGTGATAACATTTTAGTGACCACGTAACAATCTGTAAAAATGTAAAAAGAAAAGCCTCAGCTTATAATTAATAATATTTTGTAACTATTGTTCATTGTTCGCCTAACACTAATAGCAAACTTTGTATGTCTAAAGCTATTTATTTCCAGCTGAGGGCGCTGCGATAAGTGTGCATGAAACTCGCGCTATAAGAGCTCCAATACTCACTTTGTGCGATCAGTTCAGTGAATTACCAACAAAGACGAATTATCTCGGTAAGGAATGCCGCCAGCCCCACATGTCAGTTGTTTTCATGTTATACGCAACCGTAGCAACGTGATTGTTTTCGAGAACTTACCAACTTGAATTCAGTTAGCAGCAGATTCGTGAAAGTTCAAAGTTTGAGGAACAAGGTTTTTTACAGAAAGTAAAAAGAGTATACTCCATATTTATTATTTCTTAATTATGAAAGTCTACAATAAGAAAAATACTAGCTTTTGAAAAATATTTTTTTGCGAAAAAGAGACGAGTTTCTAAGATCACTGAGATGGCAGACGTTTTCTCGGTCAGTCTACAGACCGTTAACGGTCCGGCTACAACCTTTCCTAGGAAGCCAGTAAACCGAACGGGTAACTTTGGTGATGAAGATGGCTGGGAGACTGGAACTCAGAGTCTTCTCTCTCTCCTGACGGTGATCGGAACGAGCCTGTCAATTGTCGGAGTAGTACTGGCGTTTATAACTTACACTTTATTTTCTGATCTCCGCACGGTGAGTGGTACCTCTTTGTTGAACCTATTAACCGCCCTTTTTTTGTCCCACCTGTTGTCCGTCATCAGCGTAGAGAAGGTGGATGACAACGGACTCTGCATGACCTTGGCATTTCTGTTACACTACCTGTGGCTGTCCGTTCACTGTTGGTTAGCAGTCATGGCCAGAGACATGTTTCGGACCTTCCGTGACAACATCAATCTGCAAGTTTCACCTTTAACTGAGAGTCGCAAATCGCTTTTCAAGTGTGTTCTTTTCGCCTGGGGCTTACCTGGAGCCCTAACCTGCTTAGCAGCTCTGCTCTCTTCCAATGATATAGCTGAAAAGCACCAGTTTGTCGTTCCAACGTGTTGGTTCGTAGATTACAACACTCTACTTTATACCCTTGAAATCCCAGCTGCTGTGCTGGCCGGAGCTGACTTAGTATACTTTGTCCACTCGGCTATCGTTATCCGTTATACTGCTAGCATGCAGATGAACCGCCGTACATCCGAGAAAATGAAGAATCGTCGCTATCTTCAGCTGTTTCTTTATTTGAAAATTGTATTATTCCAGATAGCTACGTGGCTGTGTTGTCTCTTAGCACAAGTTGCTGGTATCTTCTCCCTGTGGTTTACTTTTTCTGTTCTGGCTTCTCTTCAAGGGTTCTTCGTGGCTGTGGCGTATAGTTGTAATTCCGAAGTTTTCCGGCTCTACAGCAAGTCTCTGAAGGAGAGCCGCACGAAGAAGATGGGTTACGGAACACCAGAAGTTTCTCATTCCACCAGCTTGACTCAGTTGACTTGGACCCCATCACCTGACGTAGTATAACAGACAAAATGTAAAGAAGGTGGGTTACGGAACACCAGAAGTTTCTCATTCCACCAGCTTGACTCAGTTGATTTGGACCCCATCACCTGACGTAGTATAACAGACAAGTCTTCTAAGATGAACCCAATAGATATATTTGTATTTTAAAATTATCCTGTCAAAAACTAGTCCTTTATCAGTATTTTACTCAGACAACTAATGTATTTACTTTAAATCCACTCTGATTAAACAGTTAATGTTTGCATACAACTACTTTTATCCGAGTAAACTGTTGCTTGCATATTTTATTATATTCCTTTTTCAGTAGTTATACTATAATACATATAATCCAGTAGCTGACTCTTGTATGGAATTATCTCCATTAACCATACATTTGTTGTATAATTAATTCCGTTAGTTTCGTTGTATGAGTTATAATATGCATCATTATTGTTGTATGAACTATAACATACATTATTGTTTTTGCAGGACCCATCGCATACATAACGCTTGTTGTATGACCCATAATATTCATTTTATTGTTGTATGACACGTATCTTATTTTTGTTGTATTACTGATCACTTATAATGTGTATATTCAATGACCCGTAAATTACATCATCTTAGTCGTTTTACCCTTTTATCCGACATCTGCGACTTGTTCATAGCATACTTTATCACCTATGCCACTTATATTGCATGATCTTAACGCCTTTATTGTCTTACACTACAATCTATCACCCTTATCAACTTGGCAGTATGACCCACTATCTACAATCCCGTATGCTGTATGATCTCCTACTATGCTCTGTAACCATGTTTTGCATTATGGACAATGTTTGTTGTATTACTTATTTGTCCTAATGTTGTGCGTGATATGATTCATTATTAATGTAATAGGTCCTACTTGATTATTGTTCAATTATGCTTAACGAGTATAATTAGATCGTTCATCAAATCAAACGCTTATATCTAGATATACTTTTCAATATGTACACCAAATTTCTATTTTGAACGTACTGGTAGTAAGTGACAAGTCAGTAACAAAGATAAACACATATATGTTAACATTATTGTTGTTTCACACAGAAATATCCATTGTGAAATATTAAAAATCATTCTGTGGGATTAATGTGTATTCTAAATATGTGTATTGTACAAATAACGTTTCAATGTAATTATGCCTTAAAAATCAATTATAATGTTGTCTGAGATATGAAAACATCTAATAAAATTGTGTCACAACATGAATGTGTGCGTTGGCATTTATGTTAAAGAAACAATAATCCGTGAAGTTGAATACTTTTCCGAGGACGAAAACCATTTTATTTACGTGATTCATCAAACGTTTCCTAAGTGTATTTATTCCATATTCAGGAACAATGAAACTTAGAAAACTATTCAGAAGTGAGCAGTATGTAGAGTTGCTTGAGTAAGGAAACACATTATGCTAATATAATAAGCTAGCAAACAACGATTTATAAGCGTAATGAAGTGATTTAGTTTTGGGGGAACATACCCCATGTTTCGATAGAGCATTAATCTATCTTCTTTCGTGACTGAAGAAGACAGACCAATGTTCTGTCCAAGCATGTTGTATGTTCTCCTCAAAATAAAGCACTTCATTATGCTTATAAATCGTTGTTTGTTTGTTTGCCAACTTATTATTAGTATATAGAGTTAACTCGTACAAACAATGATATAACTACTGAATAAAATCAAAACATTGAGATTAGTAATAGTCACGATGTAGGATACATTAATTACAGTTTGATGTTTGTTTGTTCGTTCGTTATTAAGCACAAAGCTACATTATTGGGTTATCTGTACTGTGTTAGCCGTACTTATCGAAACCTGATTTTTAGACTTACCACTGAGCCATCGGAGGGCTAAAGATTGGTGTTTTTTTTATTGTCTTGATGAAACAGTTTTAATTGGAAGTATGTCTGTTTATTATTAGTATCAAGCTGGCCTTTTGCAACTACAAGGTTTTCTTTAATGATAAGTTTAATGTCTGATGGTAATGTTGTTAACTGATATATTTTGACGCGTGTTTTCTTCATGTGATCGTATTGTTGAGTAATAGGATTTTTACGTGAAGACCAGTTCCACTCACACTCCTAAGCGGATGAAATTGTTGAGTTACAGAGTTTTACTAGGAAAATACCAGTTTAAATCTTAAAGTCACTGAAGCCTGGATTCAAGGTGCGTTGATATACAAGTACAAATAAATATATTTTGAAACGTTCAATGAATCTTGGAAATAAAACGTTTTTCATCTTCTCAACCATGTTTGTCTTCATTAGTAGACTTCGTGTTTCTTCTCATAAGTATACCAACAATGATTAGCTATATGAATGAATAGTAAGTATGTGGTAAGATCAAAATAAGGCCCGAAATACATCCAAATACTGGGAATTATCACTGAGTGCATTAATAAGATAAACATCTCTTGAGGTAGTGTTGTTGCCTAAATGAGTTTTAAAGTTCAAAGCTGCAACAACTGATAATTCTGGAAGTTTATATAAACCAAAAAATATCTAGAAAGGAAAGTTGAAGTACATATGTATTTTAGTTTTCTACAAAGAAAAATACATAAATTAAAATTTATAACTTACTGAACTGACATGTTACGTATATCTATGAAAGATAAAATACATATGAATAATATGTTGTTTTTTTATCTAATAACACCACGACGTTCTCAGGGTAAACCATAACATATGATTAAAGCTCATTAGGCACAAGTAGTCAGTCCTACGTTTCATCATATCTACTTCTAGTTAGTAATAATCAGATAAAAAACAAGAACTTAACCATCAACTAATGTTTGTTGCTGGTAGTTAAAGATGAATAATATGTATAAAACGTCCATACAGAAGTAATATTCTATAGATACTGTTAGGGCTATTGTTATGTTTTGACTCTTAAAATTTTGAGTGGAAGTCTAAGCCGTTTCTATTTTGATTTTTTTTTGTCTGTTTCACAGTCTGTGTTAGGTTATTGAAACATTAAACCCCTTTAATAATTGTGAACGTTGCTAATGGATACAATGATTCAAAGGGGTGATATTTATCTTAATTTATGTAAGCATACATTTTTGTGTAATCTACACACAATCGGGCATATCATTTAGTATGCGCGGATTGTCAATATGTACTGTTTGTCACAGGACGACGAATGAAGTACTAAATGTCGCTATAGTCGACTCTAAAGGAAATCAGAGAACACAGTAAAATCTAATCTGAAATTAAAAGAAATGAAGATTTTTTGAAACTCCTTTCTATTATAGGAACATTAATGCAGTTTTACAAATAAACATCCTGTAAGTGGGCTTCTGTTACAAATAAATAGCAAGAAATATTTCACCTTCGCTAAATATTTTGAACATCGATTACACTCGGATAATACTTTCATTTTAGATTTAAAATATTCATTTGTTTAAACTTTTCAGCACTTCTCAATCTAACATTATTTATAAAACGTACACCCGTTGACAAACATGCACAGATACCGTCGAAACATTTATAACATACAATAATATGTACATATACTACGTATTCGTACTAACCACATCTGTAGTCTTCACTTTTGATGTGTGATTTCAAACTCTGACCTCAATCCATCAAAAATCTATATTATTCTGAAAATACACATGTTCAGCAGGCTATCTGAAATTGCGTGATAAGCTACTGATAGTTTAAACTACAACCGCGAATACATTTGTGTTTCACAATTAGATAAGAACATTAAATAATATTGAGCAAAAATGGAAAAAATAAACTCAATATTTTTTTTCCTCTGGAACCATTAGGAAAATAATAAAATAAATAAAATTTAATTTTAAATCGTTAATTAATTGATTAAAGGCTTAAACTTTCAATTTCATAAAATAATTATAAGTAGATACATTGAAGCTATACGGGAAAGTCTGGATGAATCACGTGACATACAAAAGCATTTATCACTAACGTACGTTAGGAGGGTTTCTTTCAAAAATAATCTGTCGTTGTATTTTTCATAAGCTCTTTGGATGTCTAACAAACTAACATAGGTGTTCATAACTTTATACTTCCATATGTTCGTTTCACAAGCATATGAGAAAAAAAAATCTGTCTGTAAATACCAAACTTTACTTAACAAACAATTGTCAAAAGATAATTCAGAAATGTGAGTTGCTGTTTGTTTGATGTTTCTATGAACTCGTATAGTATTATCAACTTTCCAAGATGCGAATAGGTAGACCACTAATAATTATCTGTGTAATTATTTATTTTTACACTTCTTCGTGCAGCGAAAAAGTGAAAGGTGGTTGATTTCAGTGTTGTAACACAATGTGTGTATCTGCTGTAACTTAACATACCAATCTAGCAACGTTTCATCCTTAATCAGGAACACAATGTGTATATCTGCTGTTACTTAGCATACCAATCTAACAACGTTTCATCCTTAATCAGGAATACAATGTGTGTATCTACTGTTACTTAACATACCAAACTAGCAACGTTTCATCCTTAATCAGGAACACAATGTGTATATCTGCTGTTACTTAACATACCAATCTAACAACGTTTCATCCTTAATCAGGAATACAATGTGTGTATCTACTGTTACTTAACATACCAATCTAGCAACATTTCATCCTTAATTAGGAACACAACGTGTGTATCTGCTGTTACTTAACATACCAATCTAGCAACGTTTCATCCGACACGTTGCTAGATTGGTATGTTAAGTAACAGCAGATATACACATTGTGTTCTGATTAAATCCTTAATCAGGAACACAATGTGTGTATCTGCTGTTACTTAACATACCAATCTAGCAACTTTTCATCCTTAATCAGGAACACAATGTGTATATTTGCTGTTACTTAACATACCAATCTAGCAACGTTTCATCCTAAATCAGGAACACAATGTGTGTATCTGCTGTTACTTAAGATACCAATCTAGCAACGTTTCATACTTAATCAGGAACACAATGTGTATATCTGCTGTTACTTAAGATACCAATCTAGCAACGTTTCATCCTTAATCAGGAACACAATGTGTATATCTGCTGTTACTTAACATACCACTTTAGCAACGTTTCATTCTTAATCGGGAATACAATGTGTGTATCTACTGTTACTTAACATACCAATCTAGCAACGTTTCATCCTTAATCAGGAACACAATGTGTATATCTGTTGTTACTTAAGATACCAATCTAGCAACGTTTCATCTTTAATCAGGAATACAATGTGTGTATCTACTGTTACTTAACATACCAATCTAGCAACGTGTCATCCTTAATCAGGAACACAATGTGTATATCTGCTGTTACTTAACATACCAATCTAGCAACGTTTCATCCTTAATCAGGAACACAATGTGTGTATCTGCTGTTACTTAACATACCAATCTAGCAACGTTTTATCCTTAATCAGGAACACAATGTGTATATCTGTTGTTATTTAACATACCAGTCTAGCAACGTTTCATCCTTAGTCAGGAATTAAATCGCTTTTTGGTACAATTTCCCTTCACTCCAACTTTCTACCTGACGTTTTAATAATAACGTTGTCGTTTTTACTAACTGTTTTACTTCCCAAAATACAAATAACTCCTTTATTTATGTTGTTCTGTTTTTTCACTCTTTTCTTACTGAGTTATTATAATACTTACATTTTCTATTAATCTCTCCTTAGACATCTTTATACCTAGTTAGTAACGAATAACTTCACACTTGTGTCAGCTACTACATCTTATTTAGTTAATTAAAAAACAACTCCCTTTTCCTGCACACATTTTCAGTTTCTTTGTCCTACTTCTCCATAACTCCCAATTTTATGCTATCGTTTTTCTTTCCTTTATCTGTAACTGCCACTCTTACTGATCTGTTCTTCCCCGTTGCTCTCCCCTACTCTCCCCAGATGGCTTAACGGTAAGACTGAGAGCTATTAACGCTAGAAATTGAGTTTTGATACCCGTGGGGAGCAAAGGATATATAGCCAGTGGTGTAGATTTGTGTTAAAACAAACAATTCTACCCAATTAAGTTTGAATAACTCACCTTTATGCAGCTTCTTTTCGTTCCCTTATTGTCACTATTAAGGTATGGATAATTTCCTTTTCTTGTTGCATTTTTCCTAATTTAGCTTTTTCTGTTAAATTATGTACAGCTATTATGCTCTGCTAGTGTGGTTTTCTATTTACCGAGCTATCAAACATGTCAATCTTTTACTTTCTAGCAGTCTCTCTCTTTTCTTTTGTCCTGCCTACTCAAAACAAAAATTCATTGTAACCGATAAAAGCAGAGAAAAAACACACACACACACACATTAAAACGTTGTATGACAATATTTATTCAAGGAGATTTTATTGCAGAAACGTTGAAAAATAGAAAGTATTCGTGCCATTAAGCTGGGAAAAATCCTTAAAAGATGAATTTATGTAAGATGATTAGTGAATTTCATAGGACTCTTAATGCAGTACGTTAAAAAGTTTAGTTATCCAAAAGAGGAATAGAATTTAAGGAATAAATGATATGTTTACACATCTTAATTTTTATACTTGCTTCTAAGACAAGTTTTGCTCTCATGACGTTTCAATGTCAACATGAAATTTCAGGCATGCTATAGGAGAACCCGAGAATCGATATTGAAGCAAATGACTGACACATTTCTAATAATAAAATTGTTAGTGTACTGTCTATTCTCATCTTTTAAAGTTGACATTAAACATATGAGTTGACAGAAAACTCAAAACAAGAAGCCCCCCCCCCTCTTTTTCTCTGGAATTTCCCGTTCACGTCTTTTATGTCTTTGGTGCAAAGATTTTGAAATAATGTAAATACGTCAATCTGGGATTTTGACAATGTTCTAAACACTGATCACGGAATATATTCGCCATCTTGTGGCAGGCTAAGTTCAAAATCTATAGAAGAAAAAATAATTCCTGTTCCATTTTTAAACAACGTTTACTTATTTTATATTAACGTCCAACGAAGAAGATAATAGGAAACCTGACCTATTCAGGCATCATAATATCTATAAGAAGGCTATATATCCGCTACTTATTTATTAATAAAACTACTTATTTAATTTATTAGCAATGCAATCTTGTTTTGTTTGTTGTTTTTTTTAATGCGCATTTACAAAACTAATAAATTACAACCGGGTTGCCATCTAATTTAATTAGAAAAGATTACGTTTCCAAAATTACACTGCAGAACTCGGATAAAATGCAACACTCGCTTCATTACTGGCTATTTCATTCTTTTATCTTCCTGTGAAATCATTATGGCAAGTAGTGAATCCAATCCCAAATGATTTAAATCTCTGTAAGAGACTTAATCTGGAAAATTATTAGAAGGCAGATAAAGTGTTTTAGTGAATGAAATTCACCGTATTAATGTTTTTAAACATTTTTTGTACACCTTTCCGCCACTTGTACGGCTTTTTCCTATTCATACGTCATAATGCAGATTATTTGAAGAAGTGAAAATGATATAAGGCAAAAGAAGCTTTAACATCATCTTGATTGATCAAAGATTTTAATGCTGTTTCACATTCGAAGAAAGGAAATTTTATGTGAATCTATGGTCAGTTTTTATTCCAATATCTATTTCTTTTCCGTAGAAATAACGAGTATGCATTAAATCTCTAATTTTAAAATGATCTCTGATTAAATATTTGACAAAATAAATAAAATATAACCTAAAAAATCGTGGAATTTTAGATACAAAGCTTAAGCCATTACGTGCCCATTAATTTCATTAAATTTAGTGTATCACGTGGTATATCACAAGGTACATGTAATTATTTTTAATTAACCATTTCATCGTATGCGTGTACTTTTCCCCTACTTTTTTTTTCTGCATTACACAACGGAATTTGACTAGAAAATCAAGAGACATTGAATATTTGAACACTACATTTTTTATTTGAATCCTTAGGATTTATCCTAGGAGAGTGCACAATAATATTGGTTGTTTGTAGTTAAGCACAAAGCTACACAAAGGGCTATCAGTGCTCTGCCCACCACGGGTATCGAAACCTAGTCTCTAGCATTGTATGTCCGCAGACATACCGCTGTGCCACTGGGGGGCTATAATAATATCTTAACCACACCGTATCCAACATATCCATTACCGACGATGCATTTCGTTCAATGCCAGATCTCATTAGGACAGCTGAGATACAACAAATATAGTAGTGCTCGAAATGCCAAATATATAAAACATTTTTTAAATAACAATTTGCATTGCGTAAATGACTTTCTTTTCATGCTGTCAAAGCTTAATTATGATAAATTACATTTGCCACAAGAAAATATTATTCGGCTTATTGTATTTTTAAACACTACATTTTTTTATTCGGTCACTTTGGGGTTTTCCGAGAAAAAGAAGTGTATAATATTATCTCACCCACATCATTTTCCTTCCTCATATCCATTGTCGAAAACACGAAGGTCTCGTCGGCGCTAGGTATAGCAGATATAGTGTGGTTGGCAAGTTATTATACGCTTTTGTTTACTTTCACTCGAAAGTTGTATTTAACAACAGTGGTTCTTAGGGTTCACAGTACACTAAAAACTGTATTATGTATATTATAAATGGAACACACAATGATACGCTATATGTTTAAGAACTTTAATAAGTTATCATGTCTTGACTAACTGAGACAAAGTTACGTTCTGTAAAATTATCATATTTATTATCGTTTATTTTTCAATCTTTGTCCTATCTTTTGTATATTTTTCTTTCATGCATCCCAGTTTGATGATTTTATACTACGGAACACTGAATAACTTGAAGTCCTGTTGGACAGTTGTTCCAGAATTGCTTTATTTGGTTTCATAAGTGTTAAAGACCAATCCCCGTATCCGATTTTTAATCAGTTGCACCTTGGACAGGTAAAAGCCTCTTGCATTACAAAGAATACAACTGATGGTCACGAGCTCTGAGCATTTGTTAAGTGTTAACCAAGTGTAAGTTTTAATAAGTTGAAGCACTATGTTTGGTTCATATTTGAAAATATAGTTTATTGAAAAGTATTTTATTAGGCTTATCAGAACAGAAACTACTTCTTGAACAACAAAAGTATAGATAAGATGAAATAATGTATTAAAAAATCTCCCATGATCTACTTCTAAATATACTTTTTAACAAAAGTACAATTAATGTTCTATCTTACAAGAATCTTTTGGTATTATTACCATGTACAATAAGGTTCATGTGAGGGTTAAAAATGTTGATGTGGGGATTAAATACGTACAGAAAATCTCTTTTAAAGACTAAAACCACAAGTATAATATAAGGGATAAAATGTTAAGTCTGTCGTTCTACTTTTATTGGTGTGATTGTTTGGCTTTCTCTTTACATTTTATGTATATTCAAACATTGTTTGAAGACATCGTTCAAATGGCTGTTGGACGCTTTGAAAACTAGTTAAAAATTCCTATTGATTTGAGTAGCATCTGAAAGATTGACATTTCATGATTATTACATTAAAATATCTCTGATGTATATCGCCGACTGTAAGTTCTGCTCTTCCCAATTATCCTCCAAATGCGCCCGCATAAAAGAACTATATGAGAAGCAGTTTGATTACATCAAAGGTCTTTCCAATGACATATTTATTAACTAAGCAGCACGAGGTCCACCTGCAAGTCCAAACCAAAATAAACTATTTTCTTTTTACGTCAGCTTCAACTGTCAGCACAAAAACGACAAATGTTTTCCGAGATATCCAAGCAAACTTTACTCTTTCTTTAGACTATAGGGTTTTGTTATCTCTTTACACTGAATTTTTGTAGTAAAGACGAGAAACTCACAAGAGAGATTTCAATAGTTTGCATTACCTGCTTATATCTGAAGCAAAACGTCAAAACGTATAAGAGCTCTAGAAGAATCATATAGATAGGTTTCAATACTTTGGAAAACAGTTTCAGCAATCTGTCTCGCTACGTGTGACATAAGCAATTTTCATATACTACGTAACAGCATGATACACAAATATACGGACATTTTTAGCCTATATTAGTATACAGTGTTTCAAATTCAACAGTTGAATATATATTTACGGTAGAAAGCTGTTTCCAGTCATATTCTGTTGACATGATGAAGGTAGTTTATTAGGGTAAGTTTCTCCGAGATGTTCTCTTACATGTTCTTCAGTTCACACAAATAAAATATTGAATCCGATAGCTTAAGAAATAATCAAATTAAGTAGTTTGTTTTATATTTGAAAAGTGTTAAAAATAGAGAACAATCAAATTAGTCTTGAGTTTTGTGTTTGTATATACCGATTTTGTTATTAGCTGGGTGTCCAACAAAGAACATACATTAAGAAATTTAATTTCGCTCACCCGAGTCAAGAGCTTCTAAACTAAAGATCTTGTGCCCTACGTAAAAAAAAAAAAGCCGTTTTTTAAGTTGAAGGTCAACCTACATAATTTAGGTTACTATAGCACCCTGAAGTGGTTAAATTGATTTTCTACGAACGACTATTTAACTTTTCAATATGGGTCACTCCGATATTCTAGAAGTCCATAGCAAATTATTTAGTAAATATCAGCTTCATCTTACACTTTGGATCAGTTTAACATAGTAGTCATTATAACATTTTAGTAGGGATGTTATTAAACTTCAGATATAATTTAGTTTAGGTTCTGTTAAGGATGCTTTTTATTCTTCTAGTAGGGTCATTTTATATTGTATTAAAGTTAGTTAACAATTTAATAGGAACTAATTCAAACTTGCATTATAGATCAGTTCCATTTTCCCACAGAAGTCGTTTTAACCTTTTTGTACTCGGATGGCTAAAGTTTAATAAACTAAAACATGATCCATCTCGATGTGATACTTGGCTAATAATATATCATTTAGGTTAACAATTGTCCTATCGATTAGCTGAGTTCTTTCTGAGCACTAGAATGTAAAAACAAAGGTAGATTGTAATATCTGTGGTAATATGACCCCCTCCCCCCCCCAGTTGCTGTGCAAGAGGCAATCTACAGGGAAAGTGAATCTTTGAAAGTAAGATTTCGAGTATTCAGTAAACAGAAATGAAATAGACAGCAACAACTGTTCCGAAGGTGATTAGCTAGACGAAAGAAATCGTAATTTCATTTCCAAAAAAAAATAAATAAAATAAATTACTAATTCAGGTTTGATTTTCTTCCTTCCATTCTGTCTCGTCATATCTTCTCTGTTTCTATAACAAATATTTAACTTAGTCTGTCACTACATTTTCGTATTTGGACCTATTTTTAATATTTTTTTCTTGAATTGTTTTTTCTTTGTTTGTTGTTTTACTCAATGGTTAACTTATGGGACCATGGATGTTTTTTACCGTCGGCAAAAAAAACTCACTTCGTACTTTGGAGCCCCGGGTGTAAAAGTGACTGAAAATCCAACTATTATGTTTGTCAACAGTAGCCGAAGATTTGGCGGTGGGTGGCGTTGACTGACTGCCTTCCGTCTGCTCTAGCACCTAAATAATAAGAACGACTAGAGCAGATGGTCCTCGTGCAACTTTTTTTTTACGTGAAATTCAACAAACATACACATAAAAGTTCCACATTTTATCGTCAACCATTACAGACTTTATTATTTATGTAAAAACATGGGAATATCGAATGACATATGCTCTAACTTGAACAGACAGTAAAACAGTTATTATAAAATTATTTCGTCTTGTAATGTAATGTTATCAGATTACGTTTGCTTCACTTACATATAGACGTCTTGATATATTAAATGTCATTCAGTATTTACAGAGCCCAGACGTGACATATTCAATAACTCGTGTGTAATGTATAGAAATTCTTTTATTGTGATATATAACAGAGAATTACAGTTCTAGTTTTAAACACATCAATAATAATTTAATGAAACCTTTTTAAAGTAACTTGGAAATGTAAGATTTCATTGCAGCCTAAACACAGGTTTATAATAAAGTTATGAACTGTACTGTAAACGTTCTTGGTTTATAGCACAAAATCTTATGCTTCTTCGTATTTTGTACTCAAGCAATTCAGAGATTTTTTACTGTGTTCAAATATTGCCTGTATGGTTGTACAGTAAGTCAAAACTACCCGCATGCATTTTTAATAACTTATTATTTCCTGGTGTAGTTATAATTAACTGAGAAACATCTTTGAATTTTGTGAGTTCAACCATTTCAAAATGAAGTATATAAAACTGTTTCTTGGAGATGAATATTCTAAAATTTCAAATAAAATTCAAATTACTTTGATTTATTTTATCACAAAAATTACTTATCAGTCATTTCAATATTCTTGTATGTGTATTTTTGTATACACGCACGACGTAAGAACAAAAATGAAAATTGAAATTGTTTTCAAACACGCTTCGACACTTGAAAAGGGGCACTCTAGATCTTATCTTGTAGATAATTTGTAATGAGAAACATAAGTTGTTTTAAGGAAACAGATATTCCCAATTGGAATATTTAAGTGTTTTACACTCACAAAAAAGAAACCTATCATTCTATAGGTATTTGAAGAACTTGTAGCATTCCC
>NW_013669057.1:23802-26969 GCF_000517525.1 Limulus polyphemus
CACAATTTAATTCCTCGTATTGTTAGCCGACACTGGGCAGCTGGTTTATAATTGAATATAGTTGTTTAAGCATTTGTTTAACAACAAATAAAAGCTTCAAATGGTCTATTCTTTCATTGGGAGTGTGTCTGTGAGCGAGACTAGTGACCCTGGACACTACCACCAATGAAACTTCAGACCAAACCAAGCCTTAATAGTAGTGAGGTATCGAAAATCGAAATACTAGTAGAAATGAGGTGTAGTGGAGTACAGGCTGAGCCCGAACAAACGACCATATAAAAGAAGATGAAACTACAAGTAACACAATAAACTCTTGATATCTTCAACTCGTACTGCGAGTTTCAAGTAGTTATACTGAAACTTAATTCGACAACTTAATATGTGAGTTTAGTTTTATTTTAGTACAGAAGATTCTGTCCCAATTACCTCAGCTTTCGACAGGTGTAGGACGTTCAAATAACTGAGCCGAAAGCTTGGATAATAAGGAAAAACTAAACTATCGTGTATATTATCCAATTAAGTTGCAGTATAATAAAAACTCTTTGATCATAATTAATCCGAATTCGAATGATCACTGAATAAGTCTGACATTACAAATGTTCAAATTGTGCACAACTGGTCACGTAAAAACACATGAGAAAGTTGCATAAATCACAACAAAATT
Organism: Limulus polyphemus; assembly: GCF_000517525.1. NCBI lineage: Eukaryota > Metazoa > Arthropoda > Merostomata > Xiphosura > Limulidae > Limulus > Limulus polyphemus. The sequence goes on from NW_013669057.1 coordinate 24,467, forward strand.
GGTATTCTTAGTATCTCACCCTTTATATGAAGCACAATTAACTTGGTACAGATCAGGGAAGCTTTCTAGTTTGTTCATACATTCAATTTAAACCGTAAATGCACATTTAGACTACTAAAATTCTATTTAAGTAGCTTTTATGAATTATGAATAATACAATTTTGTAATTTTATATGAATAGTACACCATAAACCAAAAAGACCATTAAGATAACGGACGTCTAATAAATCAAAGTAAAACTACATTATTTAGTACTTTCATTTTATCAACATAACCCTTAAGAAAATCATTACCCCAGTGGTATGTCTGCGGACTTATAATGCTAAAGTCCGGGTTTCGATACCCGTGGTGGGCAGAGTACAGATAGCCCATTGTGTAGTTTTGTGGTTGATTACAAACAAATGTTACCTTATTTATCCCTAATTTAGCAGTGTAAGACTAGAGAGAAGGTAGCTAGTCATCACCACCCACCGCCAACTTTTGGGATACTTTTTTTACAACGAATAGTGGGATTGACCGTCACTTTATAACGCACCCACGGCTAAAAGTGCGAGAATGTTTGGTGGGACGGAGATTCGAACCCGCGACCCTCAAATTGCGAATAGAACGCTCTAACCACCTGACAATGCCAGGCCACCATATTTATTTCAGATTTAGGATATCAGAACAGTATAATCAGGAGAACACAAAAACCTTAGAGAAAGAATATGAATTTTGAAGTAAGAGTGAATATAATTTCATGGGTCTGGCGTGGCCCATAGATTGTTATACTCGGGTTGTGGATCCAAGGTTTATTGTTAGCGTTTTTATGCCACAAAAATGCTCTCCACGCTTTGTGTATGCTGTTTAATCGCTACCTTCACTCTTGTCTATCATGTCAAAATATGAACGGTTATGCGCGTAAAAGTTACCACCCTTACCAACGTAATCATTTTCAAAATGTTAGAAAATAGGCATTTCAATCAATATAAAATAAGCACCAATCTAAAACTAATATATAGACGTATATAAGTGTAATCAGCTGTTTAATTTTGTAATTTTTCTTAGAGTTCCCTTTTCTTCTAAGATGGTTACAACTGATTACGGGAGATCTGATCAATGTGCAAGCAACAAAGCTTATAAACTTTCTTTAAGAACACACAAAACAAATATTTATATTATCATGCCACGGCAAAATTATATAACACACCATATTTAAGCCTAAGGAAGAAAACGTAATTAACACATGAGTACCAGTAAATCCTTCTGTTCTCAAATTAGCGGTCCACGAGGCTGAACTTCGTCTGTTTAGACTATTATCCAGTAATTTAAAATAATAAGACAGAACATTTACCTGAGTTTAATCAAGAATATGTTTGTTCGAAGTTTCATGTTTATTTATTAGTCAACGTAAGTAAAAGTTAATTTGATTTGATTAGTAAAAACAGCAACAACAAAATATCAAGCCATAATCATGATTTGATTATTCTTATATACAAAAATGATAGTTCAAAGACATTTCTTTTGAGTGAGTGAGATTGTGTGCAGAACAGCCTGTACAATTATCAATGCAATTAATAATATTCTTTCTGCAGTCATATTACTATTATCATATCTTGTATGTATTAAAATTGGTGACAAATTAACTCTGTTTCAAATGTTGGATTGGTGGGGGAAATGGCACAATGGATGATTTTAGCTCTTTTTTTTAAGTTTTGGGGTTGATAGAGCAAATAGCATGGTGGGTGCTTTTAACCATGTTTCAAGTGTTTGGTTGATGGGACAAATGGCATATTGGATGCTTTTAATTATGTGTTTCAAGTGTTGGGATTAATAGTGCAAACAGTACGGGAATGTTTCTTACACTGTATCAAGCCACCTGAAAGACATTGTGTCACATTTCATTGTACTTAAGTGGATTTGCGATTCATTAATTTGAAGGTTAAGCGATTGAAATTTTGCTACGTCATCTGAATTTTATTATGCATGAAGTCCAAAACAGATTTAAAAACAGCTCTAAGAGCCTCATAGAACATGCTAAGTTATAAAGTATGATTAATGACAAGAATCTGGACAAATTGATTCAGTCACGTGAAACTTGCTATTTCAACCCGAATGTGCTGTGAGAAGAGCAATAGAACGAGCTGGGTGTTAAGGTTACAAATAACAAGGAACAGTGTTATAAGGTTGATTAGTTGTTTGGTATGAGGTCTAAACTATTGAATCGGATTTACATAATCTCCCTTCAGGAAGAACTGAAGGCGATCTTTCGATTTAATCGCATTTACCAAGAAGATGATCTATTCAATGTCATTGATCAAAAAGCGAAACCTGCAAAAGTTGGAAAACGGCAACATTCTGTAAAGGTGGATTAAAAAAGTGATCAAGGATCTTACTGAGTATCATGGGTTTCACTCACAAACAACTGATGTTTATCCAATTACAGAATATTCAAAATCACCAGCTAGTTGAATTGAAGCATGAAGATCATGTCATCCATGTTGCTATAATGCAATTTGGATAT
>NW_013669057.1:27996-64089 GCF_000517525.1 Limulus polyphemus
TTATTGGAAGTAAAAACAAGGTACAGTATTAGAAGTAAGAACAAAGTACGGTATTAAAAGTTAAAACAAGGTACAGTATTGGAAGTAAGAACAAAGTACGGTATTAAAAGTAAAAACAAGGTACATTATTGGAAGTAAAAACAAGGTACAGTATTGGAAGTAAGAACAAAGTACGGTATTAAAAGTAAAAACAAGGTACAGTATTGGAAGTAAAATTATTTATAAAAGTTCCGGTAGAAGATGCAATTAAGTATTTCAAAAATACATTGTAAGAAAATAAAACTTCAGCAGTTGAAATTATGAATATAAAATATCTAGAAAGGTGTGTGTGTGTGTGTGTGTGTGTGTAAAGAATACATTTTTCAGGTTAACAATGTTTTTTTATAAATGAAATGAAAGGTTAGCAAAGTCATCTCCACTTTTACCATTGTTATGTGACGTATATATGAATGCATTTGAAATAAAACCCATAAATGGTGTAAAATGTAAACGTAATATTTGGATAGGGTAAGTACGTAGACGTCGCATTCTTGGTGTGGAGATTGGTAATAAAACATTAACAGAGTTTGCAAGCTATTTGAATAGCATAGAACTTTCTACAATTTACCTATGAAACTGAGAAAAATAAGCTTATCTTTTTAGATGTATTGGTAAAAAGAAATGGACAATGGAACTTAGAAACATCTATTTATCGGAACCCTTTTTCTGTTCTTTTGCCACCACACCATGAATCATGTCATACAGAAGCACAAAAAAACGTCTGCATTTTACTCACATATTTATAGAATTTTGAAGATATGAACAAAACAAGAAGAGTTAAAAATGATTTTTTTTACTAATGAAATATATAGCATTTGAAAGAAGATTTATCCCAACGATTGTAGATAGAACAGTTAAAAAATTCACTAATGTGGTAATAATGGATCAAGGTATTACCTTAAAACCGAATTAGGATAAAATGAAAAAGGAATGTTTAGTGTTGCCATATGTTCCAGGTTTAACTTCTAGTTTATTCAAAGTGTTTAAAAAATAACCAATATTTTATTCTAAACCGATGAATAAGAGAAAACAAATTTTAGGTAATACTAAATGTAATATACAGTTAATGGGAAAAGCTGGAATTTATAAAATCGAATGTGAATATAGAAGTTTTTATATTGGACAGACAAGTTAATTTAAAACAGACAACATAATTGAAAATATCGTTTAGCAGAACATAAGGTATGTGTAAAAAATGAAATGATTAAAAATTCGGTCACAACAGAACCTGTACAAAGATATTATGGGTAAAGCAATACTATTGACTCAACCTTATGGTATTAGAGTGTAAAAACTATCATGAATTATTAAATAGGGACGAAGGTCCGGCAAATATCTGTGTAAGAATGTGGTGGGATGTCCTTTGAGATTTACGCAGAAATATCAACTTACACACAGGTTACATGACCTAGCTAAGAAGGAATAAATATTACACATGCCTTGCAAGTTCACTCCTGATGAGAAATTTAATTATTTTGATTGGTACAACGCAGTTAAAACTCGTAAATTTATCTCTCCCTGAATGAAACCTTTAATTTATGTAAATATTTCAGTGCTCAGAGTTTTGGATAGCAAATATTTGTTTGTTTCTTTCTTTGTAGCTAAGCGCAAATCTACATAATGGGTTATTTGTGCTGTGCCTACGCCCAGTATCGAAACCCAGTTTTTAACGTTATAAGCCTTTAGACTTATCGCTAGGCCACTGTGGGGCGATGTGGCAAGTAAGCAAAATATATATTTTTATTTACCAGCAAATATACTCGCGGCATTTATTTCGTTCACTTTACAAAGATAATGGGTCGGTATGTGAGTGCCTTTGTCATTATGCAGATATACTGTAACGCGTGATCTATAAAAGAACGCTTACAAACGCTCGGCATTAAACGATACTTCCGTGTAGCATCGGCTCGGCTTCATGTCGTACAGATTGAAAAAACTGTCAAACTCTAACCGATTGCTTATCCATCTAAATGCCTGAGTTCCTCTACAGTTTCATCGAAGTTGTTTGGGCCTGTTTATCTCAAAGATAAACAACTCTGCTTTAAATACATCCGTTGAAATATAGACGGTTTGTTTGTAGTTAAGTACAATACTACACATTGGGCTATCTGTGCTATACCCACCACGGGTATCGAATTCCGGTTTCTAGCATTGTAAGTCCGCAGACATACCGTATTGGGGGGGGATGTAGACGAATTCTAGCTGTTTTATGATATTATCACAATCTGGTAACATTGATGTGGATGTAAGTTATTTGAAAAAATAAAATTTTCAGGTGAGGCATTTCGTCAATCAATCTGATTGAAGTTCACAGACCACATAAAATTTAAACAACTCAACAAATTTTGTTCCTGTTAATATTATAGAGTGAGAAAAATACAGTTTAATCATGATATTTTTTTCTCCCTGTGCTTAAACTACAGACTAGCTACTAAACAAAACAAGAGTGAATCCTCAATAGCCATGGCACTTGAATTTTTTTTTAAGCAGGATTAGAGTAAATTAATGTATATGACCCCTTTTATTAGCTATATTATTGTGCGCCAGCAATACCAAGTGTGGGGCACGCGTAAACCCGATTCGATTTTATTACTCATCAGAATCTCTATCAGCCTACCATCAAATTGAAGTTATTTTAGGCAGGATTAGAGTAAATTAATCTGTGAGACCTTGGGCGTGGTCAAATACATTAATCGAAAGGGGTATTGTCCCCCTGAGGCCAAAATTGTAATTAGATTTCAAATCGGCCAAGAGATGACGGGGGTATCAGTCAAAAGTTTGTACTTGAAAAAAAAACCAATACTCAGAGCCGTTCTATGAGCCACTATGCTGCGGCTAATTTCCATCAGATAGGTAATCCAGTTATTACTCGTACAAAATGATGAAGGCCTAACGCTGGAAGATCTCGTCTGTGTTCATAGCCTAGTTTAGAAAATTCATTTCACAAGATATTTTTGTAATAACTGTTACTGGAAATTCTATTGTTGTGTGTATATTGAAACGTATTTGTGTTAAAAAAGAAAACTGTGTGTATTAATCTTGTTGGCAAATATCATAAACTAACTATATATCGGCTTTTATTTATATGCTAAATCCAAAGTACAATTTAACTATTAAATTTAAATTAGCAGTTAACTCGGTTTCAGACCATTTGAAACTCTAATATGTAACGTAATATATTTAACCATGCTATTTTTAGTTAACTATCTGACATGTATGTTCCTCTCTCCTTTTGCATATAGTATTAAACTATTATTTTTAGACGCGGCTGAGTGGCTCATAGAACGGCTCTGAGTATGTTATTTCTGTTTTTTGTTTCTTTTCAAGTACAAACTTTTAATTCATAGCCCCTCCCCATCCAGTGGCACAGCAGGATGTCTGCGGACTTACAACCTAGAAACCGGGTTTTGATACCCGTGGTGGGCAGACCACAGATAGCCCATTATGTAGCTTTGTACTTAATTGCAAACAAACAAACAAACAAAAATTAGCTCGTAACTCCGTCATATCTTGACCGATTTGAGAACTAATTACAGTTTCGGACTCAGGAGGTCAAACCCTTTCGATTGATATATTTGACTACGCACAAGATATCATATATTAATTTATTCTAATCCTGCCTAAAATAATTTCAATTGGAGGGCAGACTGGTACAAATCCTGATGAATAATAAAATCGAATCGGGTATACACGCGCCCTACTCTTGGTATTGCTGGCACACTAAACGTAGCTAATAAAAAACGAAACAATGGTCTCATAGATTAATTTACTCTAATCTTGCCTTAAAGAATTTGAAATGCTGCGGCTATTGAGGGTTCCCTCTTGTTTTACCTATGATCAGTTAATTGGACAAAACCTCTTCCATTTGCTGATATTCGAAGCAAACATTTTACTTGAGGTATGGTTTAGTTTCTTGTGTAAGCAAATTAAACTATAAAACCCATACTTTGTACGCTTTTCTGTAAATAAAAAAATATTCACCAAACCAAAAAAATCTTAATTAGTTAAATTTACTTACAGACCGTTTCTCCATTGGTTTATCTTAGATTCTGTGCAGGACTTACTAGTCTTTATATCGATTGTCTATGGAAATCTTCGAAACAAATACAAACTCCTTGTTCGGTGTTTCTTACTGTTACTATTTCATTAATTTTTTTATTTAGACATTTCGTTCTTTCATCATGATAACCTACAAAGTATTCCATGCCATTTCACTAGTAAACATGAATCTTATATTCGTGTAACGAAACTGGCTTTCCCTTCTGTTGAAAACAAACATTCAAACATCAAAAGATGTCCCACATGCATTCATATGTAGTATAGAAATTTGAATATGATCATTCTTCGTGGTTAGATAACTCTGCCTAAAGGACAGTCTGCAGTTCAGCGTAAAAATAGGTATAACCGTAAGATTAAATACGCCAAGCAATAGCACTGCTACTTGTGATTAGAATAGAAGACCTGCGTATGAAATTTAAATATGTATTATAGAGAGGGCTCCCAGCGAACAGAAAATTGGACAGTATACTTTCAATACAATCGAGTTTCATTTTCTAAAGCGATTGGACAACTTATGAACATCATGTAAATATATTAATTATTGAAGTTTGTATAATCTCTGGTGGAATAGATTAAAATTGTTTATTAAGTCTAACTGAAAAATGTGAAGTGTTCTACCAATGTTAATATAATAGGAAGCACTAACGAATAAATATAATTTTTCCTTCCATTTTTCGTGTTCCTCCAATAGTTGAGGTGAGCAGCCTGAATTTTCCCGTTTTTTCTTCTTTTTTTTTGTTGTTGTTGCTTAATTTTGTGCAAAATCATTCGAGTACTATTTGCTTTTACCCGGCATGGCCAGGTGGTTAGGGCGCTCGACTCGCAATCTGAGGGTCGCGGGTTCGAATCCCTGTCCCCCAAACATGCTTGCCTGTTCAGCCTGATGACGTTATAATGTGACGATCAATCCCACTATTCGTTGGTAAAAGAGCAGCCCAAGAGTTGGCGGTGGGTAATGATGACCAGCTGCCTTCCCTGTAGTCTTTCACTGCTAAATTTGGGATGGATAACGCAGAAAGCCTCGTGTAGCTATGCGCGAAATTCATAACGAACCAACTATCTGCTCCAGCCTTCACTAATTTAGAAATGATAGTCTAAACTCTAGAGGGAAGGCGGTTAGTCAACATTACCCACAGCCATTGTTTACCAATGCAAAGTGAGGTTGACTGACACATTATAACGTCCCATGGTTGAAAGGGCGAACATGTTTGGTGACGGGATTCAAATCCGCTACCCGCAAATTGCAAGTCGGGTGAGCAGTACGTTTACAGACTTAGAACGTTAAAATTCTGGGTTCAAATTCCCATGGTGGAAAGAGCAGAGATAACATATAATGTATCTTTGCGTTAAAAATAATAGCAACAAGAACTACTGTTCGTTTTCAGTTGAATTTTGAACTTGATTATTTTCATTCTTCTTCTCTTTCTTTTTTTTTTCATATTAGGAACGTAATTTATAGATAATATATTTTATTGTACACACACACATTATTAATAAAACTTTCGAACCGTTTGCAGTCAGTATGTTTTGAAGAAACGAAAACGTGTTTAACAGATCTGAGAATTTAATAACAAGTTATATGCTAGGTTAAGCATGCTATGATCACCAGCGTACAGGTAAATATTATATATATGGAATTTTATGATGTTTTAGACAAAAATTACATCAGAAGATTTGTTCAACTTGGAGCATTCAAAGCCGATTGATAGGAAAGAAAATATGTAAGTATTCAATTATTCGTCACTCTAAATATATATATATATATATACATAACTATTGTTTTTTAATATGTTAACGTTATTTCTCTAGATGTTTTTTTCTTTTCAAGTTTCATGTTAGTTATTTCTTTTCAATAATCATTCAAATTTTGTGTTGCTTTATTCGTTGGCCATATTGGGATCACTATATCCACACATGAACTTTGACACGGTTCAAATATATAAAAACAAGAATCTGATTTTTTAAATTACCAGCATTTCGAAAAAAAAAAAACTTTAAGAGGGAATGATCCAAACTCCAAACTTACTTGGCAAACAAAATGACGGGTGATTTGATTGTCCTCTAATAAAATAAAAATATATTTATTTTAAAATTTCCAAACAAACAAGCATAAAGAATTCAGTTTTAATATTAGAATCAGATAAATTATTTTCTTACCTTGTTATAAGAAATACAAGCAGAGGGAGGTGTGATCTTTCAAGTTTTGGGAAATAGCTTTAGTTTGTTGAAAATGATTATTGTTGTTTGTAAACAATCTATTTGAAGTTTGATAATGAACACAGCTCTATCCAAACCGTTTACACATCTCTATATATATTCCAGTGGCACAGCTATATGTCTGCGGACTTACAACGCTAGAAAACGGTTTTCGATACTCGTGGTAGGCAGAGCACAGATAACTCATTGTGTAGCTTTGTGCTTAAACTACAAACAAACAAACTCTCTATTTTTTCTTGTAAACGGGTTATCCCCCTGTGTATATATTCGAAATCAATATTTCTCAGAGATAACACTAAATATTGGAAAATAAATGGTTTAATATTTTGTATTTATGATTTTTAATAGAATGATTAAAACTAAAATAACTTTATTTTCTATTTGTGCATTATTTTTCATTAGTCATAAAACATTATTTAAAATGTAATATGCTGGAAGGTAATTGATTTGTTTTTGAGAAAGCAGAACAGCCAAGAATAATGAAGATAGACGAGAGATCATACTATAAACATCCATAAACCATTCGTATAAACCGTGGCTTTGTAATTAAGAAAAAAGGAGCAGATACTTGATTACATCACCTGATAAGTTTGAAGAAATAAGATGAATGATCACCTGGTTAACGTTAAAATGAATATTGATGCTCAGTTAGTTGTGATGAAACCGATCCCCATCTCACAAGGTCTTTAAGTTTATCCTTGTTCGACTTTTTATCCATTAGTCGAGACGAACCTGTTTCGATTGTCGTTTACTTCTAGTTTTCATATAGAGCTTGATGTTCGAATTTATAAAAATTGATAGAGATGATACGATAGTTAACAAATTCTTATTACCTAATGTTGTCATGATGACAGAAGTTGCTTGATATTAAGGATCTATAATAGCTTATTCATCATAAAATGTATAGAAATAGCATAGAGATACTGTTCTCATGATTTATGGTAATACGCTCCAAAGTTGTTCTTTAACACAACAGTTATAGAAAAAATGACAATATTTACTTTGGAATGATCTTCTCTAGAGTATAAATATGATACATGTACAGAATATTGTACATATGGTAACATTAGTTTGTAGCATGTTTCAGCTGCATACATCATGGAATACTTGGTTACCCAAGTCTTAAAACATGCAACATAATTAATGACATGACGAGGTGTACTTCTTTACACTCTGTAATAATAGTGATCTGGATTGATGCTGTTCGCAGTTGCTATTCTAGATGTCACAGGGATTTTCCACATCATTTGAAACTGGAGTACAGTATTTTTGTTACTTGGCTAATAAAACATTGGATGCATTCAGACTGTTGGAGCCAACACACATTTTTAGTGACAAAACTTTGGAGTACAATGCAGCCATGAAGTATCTCAACATGATTAGTTCTGGGTAGTGAAAGAGTCTAATACTGCCAGAAACATACCAAGTTTCTAGTTGTTGTGATGAAGGGAACTGTTAATGGCTATGAAAAGTTTTATGGGTACTGGGAAGTGAGAGGGGCATACTGTGGGCTTCTAATGCTTCAACTGTGCTAGAAAGTGAATACAAGATGGGTAATTTTGCAGATATGCAGGAGCATAGGCAGTGTGTCACATGTAGAAACACAAGTTTGAGGGACATTGACCACAAGATAAGTCGTGTTTTGAAGCCGTAATCTGGTCTTATTCAAGAGCAGGAAGTGCAAATTGCAAGAAATAGAGAGCTAAGGGAAATTAAATACAGGTCAAAAGTCCATAAAGTTACATTTATCTGGTCCCTCCACATCTAGCCCACAAAAGCATCAAACGGCGAATATCCAAAACAAGTGTTTTCAACAGCACACGCTTGATACGTAGTAATCAAGAGATAATAATGATAGTTATGAGTAAAATCCACAATCATTCATGTTATAGACAGAGGTATCATCACACCACTTGGAGATGGATATTGTAAGAGCCACTATTCTGAAAAGTAGACACACAGCAAGGAGTGTATGATTAAATTTTGACAATCCAATAGCCTTATGTAAGGTTACTATCTCAATCTCATTGGAATTATCAAGGAGTGGTTAGTTCGGTTATGTTGCCACATGTGTAATAGGTATGCATACCTACTATAACCACAAACTCCAAATGCGTCTCACGCTAAGCATGTCTGTGAAGACTATATGTTACAGGTCGGTAATATAGTCTCAGTTCTATGGGCAACCAAACTTGCCAAAAAAAAACCCTTTTTAATAGATCTGTGCAGCATATCAACAGAATATTTTACTTCGAATCATACAGAATGTTTCAGATGGTCATAATATAGATGTCCTTGTTATTAATGCTAGATATTCTTGCATTGAGAACGGAAACAGTTAAAGTTCCTAAAATAGAAGCTTTAATGGCAACAAATACAGACCTATGACGAAGTAATTTATGGTTGTGGATGAAGAATCATGTCATTGCTTTGAAACTTGCTTTGCTGACAGCAAGAACAACGATGATTATATTCTGAACTTTATGACACCATAACAAATAGAACAAATTAAAGAATGGTTTCAAAAACAAAACTTATTTTGGTATGGTTCAAGATTTCTGTGGCAGCATAGATTTCTTGCAACGTACGGGTCTCAGAATTGAGACGCCAAATAACTTGAAAAGGGGGAAAAATTAATATTCAGAATGTAACTAGGATCAGGGGTTAGATTCGAGGTTATGTAAGAATTGTTTGCACATTGTACAATCCATTCTGGTCAACATTGACCAACAGAGGAAGATAAAACTTTTCACAGAAGTTGTTGTCACCTTAACCTGAATCAAATGAGTTGTAGGAGAGAAGTACACAAAATAAGTAACTCTATAGCATGTTGTATGGCTACATACAACTTATACTGCACAGCTTGACTTCCACGTACTTTCCGAGAACTACCTTCGTGACTTAACTGTTAGCAACTCAAACAGGTGAAATATTGTGTCACGAAACCCACTCAGACACTGGTAGTAATATTCATTTTCGTCACAACCATGATTTGGTAAGGATTAAATTTCAATCATGGTATGTGTCATAAAATGTCTAATCCATGTGATCTCCTATTATAGAGTATCAGTGTGCGTGTGTGTGGCTGTCATTCCAATGTCATTCAGTTTCAGAGGCAAGAATAGTGGAAGTCTGTGCTCGTTTTGAATATGTTTTGTGGTATGGCATCCTAATTAGTACTGTTGCTATGGCACATCCTTACCGTTTCTAACATTAAAAGAGCAGGAATTCACTGACATAATGCACATAATGCAAATGACTAAATCACAAAACTCTAGATTTATTTGAATTCTCAGCAGAATACAAAACGTTAAAGTTAATTATATATAGATATTACAAAACTTTAAGAATCGCATATTGATGTTTTGCCAACCCATTTTGTTACAAGAGCATACCTAATTAAATATGATGACGTAAATGTCCCTACTAACACCATATAAATTGCCAAATGGGATTCGATTTGTTAAGAAAAAAATTAAACTTTTCAAAACTATTTGAGAAATTTTAACATGATAACTATATTGTAATTAATATGTCCGCACAACATGCTAGTGGTAAACATTTGGAAGTTGTAATTAAGGATATAACATGTCGTAAGCGATTCATTATACCTGCCTCTATATTTGTGCACATTTTCAATTAAATGAGCTGCTTTAGGTTCTCATATGGCCTGGTAGTAAAAAGTGCGAGTTAAGACATTGTACATCCTTCACTGATGCTACTTTCAATGAACACAAATTACTTGCAAGGTTTGCTTTCACCCTTTCATAACGTATCTGGGCCAGGTGGTTAGGGCGCTCGCCTCACAATCTGAGGATCGCGGGTTGGAATCCTCTTCATCAAGTACGCTCGCCCTTTCAGCAGTGCGGGCGTTATAAAGTGACGGTCAATCCCAATATTCGTTGGTAAAAGAGTATCCCAAGAGTTTGTGGTGGATGGTGTTGACTAGCTGCATTCCCTCTAGTCTATCACTGCTAAAGTATGGATTGCTAGCGCAGATAGCCCTGGTTCAGTTTTGTTCGAAATTCAAAACAAACAAACCCAACCCTTAGGCTCTTATTGACACCTTATTTGAAAATAAAAACCGTAATTACGCAAACAAATCGTGTTAACAAACAAAACTGTTTTATCACTTTCATCTCGTGTAGAATTACAATGATAAATAACAGCTTTTTTTTTTCTGAACGATTGAAAATACTTTGTTTTAACAATACTGTGTACCTTCACCACACTATCAAAGTTGTTAACTTTGGTGAAACAAATATTATTTTAGGTTTAAAGTATGTTTGTTAAATATCAATCAGGAAGAGCCTTATTCTCTTTTAGAACCACATTTTTCGACACAAGTGTTTAACATGCTATTACTAATGTGTTATTTCTTAAATCGTTTCTAAGACACGTGTACATTTTTATTTCAATTCAGGCAATATATGTCAAATCTTTTGGAACAAGTTCTTTTTTCCTTCCGAAAATCATCATTACAAAACTACTTTGGTAATGAAGATTGTGACCCTTCCTCCTTTCTTTTCTCTTTCTGACGAGTAATTGTCTAAAAGTAGTGAACCTAATCACTGAATAATTGGCTTTATTGATCTCTCCTGGATAACAGAACCAATTTCCTCTTAATGTTTTTGTTATTCTCTCATCATAACCCAAATCACTGCAATGATGTTGATGTCTGTTAAGTTTGTTCAGACAGGAAATATCAATATATTTTGTACACGAAGATTTCAGCAGTAACTGTTGAAATAGGTTAAGCCTACTTTATCACATATTGATAAACCTAATGTTTGTTTGTTTGTTTTGAATTTTGCGCAAAGCTACACGAGAGCTATCTGCGCTAGCCGTCCTTAATTTAGCAGTGTAAGACTAGGGGAAGGCAGCTAGTCATCATCACCACCCACCGCCAACTCTTTGGCTACTCTTTTACCAAAGAATAGTGGGATTGACCGTCACATAATAACGCCCCCACGGCTGAAAGAGCGAGCATGTTTGGTGGGACGGGGATGCGAACCCGCGACCCGCAGATTGCGAGTCGAGTGTCCTAACCACTTGGCCATGCTGGGCCAAAACCTAATGTTCAAATTATGCAAAACGTATAACCTTCATAGTTTCTGACATTTGTATCTGACGTAGTATTTTGATGGACGTTTGTCTTCAATGTAGATGTCACAATAGATGTGAACCGATTTAACTTTTGCACTTTATTATTCACAAAATAAGCACAAGATTTTCAAACTATCATCAAGATATTTATAATGGCTGAAAAGTACAAGCATCACACCTCAATTGAACATTTCTTAAATAAAATCGATAATTTAAACTATAGTGAGGAATTTCCAGTACGGAGAAACTAGCCATAGATCTTGACAAGTTTTGAAATACATTTATTTGAAAAGACGTTTTCTTACCTTTGAAATAACTAACATTCTCTGTTCATCCATAACAGGCCAACGGTAAAATATTATTCGCAGGAAGCCTAAACTGTCCTACACAATTAAAGAGATTTAGGAATTTATGTCTTAGATATGACAAGGCGAAGCACTGTTATAAATTAATGCCAATCCCCATCATTCTTTTGGTATGTAAACCAAGTATTTGATGCCTTTTAATAGCTAAAATATTATCAATTCTTGTTATCCTTTCATTGTTTGTGCGTTGTGTAATATAATGATAATATTGATTAGAATTTCGAATATACTGTTAATGCATTCTTTTATAAAGTAGAAAATACGAAATATGTATTTTGTATAGTAAATGACACAACAAAATTGTTTACTTTGCTAATTATATAATTTCATAATTTTTTATGTAGAGCCAAACTATTCTAGTAAGTAAATATTGTAGATAGAATAAGTGATGCTGTTAAAAAAACTTTGAAATCGTAATTGATTTAATTGACTTGATCATACTGTTGTATGCTAATAGCTTTTATAAAATCAACAAATCATATGTACTTCTTTCTTATAGAACATACAGCTTTATGACTTTCTAAAAGCATCAATATATATATATAAATTTAGCTTAAAAAGGTAAAGGCCTCAATCATTCTGTTCACAGAAAGCATAAACTTACGAGATAAGGGGGCTTTGGTGAATGGCTTATTATGAACAAAATCTTCTTGGGTTACGAATCTAGAGCTGTTAAGACGCTAAGTAGAAAACCAAAGGTTGGGCTACGTGAATTTCATAATAGCTTTATAACACATTTGTAAAGTTATTTTTTTCACTTAACCCTACACAATATACATTACTTTTTTATTTACCTTACTATCTGTAGTTCCCGTCACCCTGGACAGAAGTTATGTAAATTCATAATTAATGAAAGGTTATCTTCGGACATGAAAAGTTGCTTCCCTTATATGTAATTGTAAAAAACTCAAAAACGCCCCAAAAACCGCAAAATGCTAAATTAGGGACGGCTAGCGCAGATAGCCCTCGTGTAGCTTTGCGCGAAATTCAAAAACAAACAAACAAACAATCTCAGTACCTGAATAAAAAAATATTAAACATGCAAAGACAAGAATGATTTTAGTTATATTGTCTTCTCAAGAAAACATTTCTAATGTTAATTGTTAATTGCTATTTACAATTAGTTTTTATCACTACACACTAACCAGTAAAATAACAATCATTACCGTTTTGTTACAATCAATAAAAATATCATTGAAAATATTTAAGACATGTATATCCTTCAAAGTGTAATATAAAAACTGCCCCAAAAACATATTTCATTTTGATTTAGCATTATATGACAAAGCGCCTTGAATCACAATTAATTCTATAGCTGTCTGAGCATCAAGACCCTGAATAATAGGCAACCATTAACATTTATCAGCTCAAACATGCGAAATCCTATATCATAAAAACATCTAAGATAATGGTACCATGCAACATTGATCTAAATCAGTACAAAATTAAATCATAAAATTTGAATGCAACTAACCTTATTATATTTATGATAACATTTTACAACTTTATACAATTACAGAAAGTTTCAGAATGTTATTTTAATAACATTTTGGAGTTTTACCATGTCGTTATCGTCCATATCACCACGTCAGGTCATGGTCTATCTGATGACTGTGCCTCGTTACATTAGCCCTGCAGCGTAGTTTACATTGCAAAATACTTTCATATCTAAAGCACACCATTCCTCCCTTAATGTTTTCAATAAGCCACCAAATGTAATATGACAACGGTTTTTCATCATTCGTTTCAACAGTCCGATCGCTTAGAAATCCATTATATTTGGTTATTTGTTTCATACTTTTCGCCCAAAGCTACACAAAAGCTAGCTGGGCATAGTCATCCTTAACGTTGAATTGATAGACTAGAGGGAGGGAAGCTATTCAACAGCGCCCATCACCAACTTTTGAAATATTCTTCTTTAACTGAATTCTGAGAGTTGACCATTACTTTTGTACAAAAACCAAAGTCTCTGATGAACATGCACCAGGAATATTCGGATTTACAGTCTGAGTACCTTTAAACGCAGACCACACTCGTCCCTGATGCATTATATATTACTTTAAAATTACGATTGGAAACACATACTAACATATTATTCAGTCGCTTAATTACATTCACTTATATGTTTACTTACATTTGCCAGTAATATTACGTATAAATTTTAATGTGCTTTGCTAATAAATGATCCAACAAGCAAAGAAGGTTATATTTTTTGTCAAATCTAAACATCTGACAAACACATAGAAAGTTTGTTTATGTTATTCTTAAAAATTATGCGGATCATATCAATTTATTCCATTTTTCACGTACGTTTATTCTGAATTGCTGATTTACACCAAAACTTTGAAAAATGTACTTCACCATTTGTAATAATCTTCATATGTTATCCAGTTCTTAAAATATGCATATGGGCAATCTGAGATGCAGAGGTATAAACGTAATAAAACATATCAAATAACTATCATAAATAGAAAAACGTAG
Organism: Limulus polyphemus; assembly: GCF_000517525.1. Classification (NCBI taxonomy): domain Eukaryota; kingdom Metazoa; phylum Arthropoda; class Merostomata; order Xiphosura; family Limulidae; genus Limulus; species Limulus polyphemus. Next base: position 42,264 of record NW_013669057.1, read on the forward strand.
ATAACAAAAACTAGGTCGACAAAATGTAATATAGTAGTTATCCAGTAGGACAAGCAAACTCCAATAAAGATAAGTGGGCAAACCTACATATCAACAAGAAAAAACAAGGCAAGTTGTCAGATGAGTAGACTGATAGTCAACTAGAACATATACATTTATTCTCCCAATTCATCAGCGCTACGTTTACGAACTTATAACGCTAAAATATAGGGTTCCAATTCCCGTGGTGGACAGATCTCAGATAGCCCATTGTTAACCTTTGTGCTAAAACAAACATACAAACTTAACGGTGATAATTTCAGATAATGACGATCTTGATCACTAAAAATAGCAAAACATGCTACTATACACCACATAAATAGATATTTCTTAGAAGCAGGAAACCTGCATCCATTTGACTAACAATAATACCTGCCCTTACTTTTCACAACTATATTAACTTGTGAAAAATGCATTGCTTTGTACTTGTGGATTTCAATTTTATATAACCTTATTACTACTTATTTTAATATTTGAATAATTCATCTTTTAAAATATATGTTACTTAAAACTTTAATTTAATTTTTTTTTCAAAGCTGCAAATGCCCAAACAGTTAATGATTAAAATATATTCATATTATATAAAAAATTTGACCAATGATTGTAAAGTGTAACTAAGAACAGTACTAGAAACAAGAATATGTCGCGAAACTCTTAGAGCAATAATTAAATTATTCCCCATTCATTGTTAAAATACGTAAGTCATGTGGATGATGATAGATAACATTCTTCTACACATCCTGGTATAAACGATACTTAGAAATAGATCATCATCCTGGAAAAAGAGTGTGGCCTGCGGTTAACGTATTCGGACTGTGAATCCGAAGATTCCTGGTTCGTGTCTCTCAAAGACTGTGAGTTTTGTATAAAAGTGATGGTAAAATCTCACGATTCAGTCAGATAAGAGTAATTCAAAAGTTGATAATGATTATAAGGATTATGGATGTATAGATAACGAGAAGAATGATTATATTTTTTTCGCTAACAAAATAGTTTTTTTTCACATATCCTATGTACCCACTATTTAGTTTAAGGGAAAGGCCACGTACGAGATCCTAATAAACAAGTTTTAAAGTAAGAAGTTCAGTGTGCTTCGTTGGACAAACATTTGTCCAAATACATGTTTTTATCCAGAACTTGTTAAATACTTGAGAATTTCTGTATATACACCGGTATGTCTGCAGTCTTACAACGCTAGATACCGGGTTTCGATACCCGAGGTGGGCAGAGCACAGACCGTTCAGTGTGTAGCTTTGTTCTTAATCACAAACAAGTATATAGTAAAAGCAATATTAAATAAGTCTTTATATGTTTTACATACATGATGATCAGATGTTCATTCTTACGGGTGATGTCGCTCCCACTTGTAAAACATTTTATCATCTATTTCTACTGTACAAAGGCCGGGCATGGTCAGGTGGTTAACGCGCTTGACTCGCAATCTGAAAGTTGTAGGTTCAAATACCACCAAATATGCTCGTCCTTTTAGCCGAGGGGGCGTTATAATGTGACGATCACTCCTATTATTCGGTGTCCAAAGAGTAGCTACCTTCCTTAGCTGTCTTTCATGTAGCTTGGTGCGAAATTCAAACTAAAACTCAACCGTACATGCCGTTTACTTTGTTACGTATTATAATTTCAAATGGTCTGAAATTGAGTTAACTGATAATTCAAATTTAGTATTTAAATTGTACTTTGGATTTAGCAGTTACGTAAAAGCCGATATATAGTCAGTTTATGATATTTGCCAAAAAGATTGATACAAACAGTTATCTTTTTTTAAACAAATACGTTTTAATATACACACAACAATACAACTTACAATAACAATTATTACAAACAATGATTTATGAACAAAAGTTTTACAAACTTACAAACAATATAAAGTCTTCTTTCTAGTCTGGAAATTCCTTGATATCTTATCCAGGGTTCACGATGAGCGAGTTAATTAAGTTGATCTAGGTACGATTCGTTTGACAGGGAGCTAGCTAGCCCTGTAGTCTTCACTGTTCATACGCCTATTAGAGATTGAGTTTCTACCGATGACGCTAGGTAATGTTTTCGTAAAAATATTAAGGCCGATGTGAATCCACTTAAGTTAAATGATTTGTAATGTTCGAACTTTGTAAAGGCTCCTGATCAAATATCTGACATTTTCCGATTGATAAGCGTTATAACAATCACAGTTATAGCTTCCAAAGTTTATAGCACACTGACTATAACGAACTAATAATAGATACTCTCTTTTTGGCGCGCCTCGTTGGTTCTATTTGTCGGCGTGTGGAGGCTTTTCTAGAAATTTCAGTTTTACGTAACAGTACTGGTGTTAACACAAGCCTTTACTTACATACATATTGTTGAAGAATCTTCTACAACTTTGGAGAGTAGGCAGGAGTTTCGCAATACATATCTAACAGTATAAGCCATGAATGTTTAAAAATATAAATTTAATCCAAACAAACGTTGATGTTAAAATAAGTATATAATAACACATTCGCTGCAACCTGGAAGTATTTTAGTGGTGAATGGATAAAAAAACAGATTAATGAATAAAATATACTATTGTAACTATACAAACATTTATTAAAATGCAAGAGGCAAATTCATAATAGATAAACATTGTGTAGTGTTATAGCGTATAGTTGCTTATACTTTAAGAGATTCCATATCAAAAACATTTTTCCACTGTACAGACAAGTTTATCTAATTTTAAAAATAAGATAAGTAAATAATTTTCCTAGAACAATACCAGTGATAATTTATCGGTGAGATTGAATAAAATTGCGTGTAAATATATAATGAATGACAGTGTAAAAAAAAGTTTGTTATCCAATAAACAATGTTACATATTAGAATTTCGAATAGTCCGAAACCGAATTAACTGATAATTTAAGCTTAGTAGTTAAATTGTACTTTGGATTTAAGATTTAAGTATATGCCGATATATTAGTCAATTTACGATATTTGCCAACAAGATTGATACATACCGTCTTCGTTTTTAACACAAATACGTTTTAATACACACACAACAATACTATTTACAATAACAATTATTACAAATAGTTATTACAAACAAAGATTTATAAAGAAAAATTTCACAAACTTACAAACAATATAAAATCTTCTTTCTAGTTTGGAACTCGCTGGATACCTTATCGAGGGTTTACGATGAGCGAGTTAATTACGAGCTAGCTAGCTTTGTCCTTGGCCGCACACGCTAGCTTTCCCACCGTTGAAGTTAGGTTATGTTTTCGTAAAAATACTAATGTCCGATGAGAATCTACTGAAGTTAAATAATTTGTAATCTTCGAACTTTGTAAAGGTTTCTGATCAAATATCTTAAGTTTTCTGATTGATAAGCTATAGTTTTCGAAGTTTATAGCACTCTGATTATAGCGAACTACTAATAGACACTCTTCTTTTGGCGCATCGTGTTGGTTATATTTATAGCTGTGCGGAGGCGTTTGTTTGTTTGGAATTAAGCACAAAGTTACACAATGGGCTATCTGTGCTTTGCCCACCACGGGTATCGAAACCCGGTTTCTAGCGTTTTAAGTCTGCAGATATACCGTTGTGCCACTGGGGCAATGTGTGGATGCGTTCTAGAAATTTCAGTCTCACGTAACAATACTAGTTAATACATGTATTGTTGATTCTTACTCTCGAGAATCCTCCACAACCCTGGAGAACAGGCGGGGGCTCCGCAACACATATCCAACTGTACAGGCCATGCATGCTTCCAAATATAAATCTAATCCAAACAAATGCCGATATTAAAACAAATATATAACAACAAATACTTTACAACAAATTAAAGCTGGAAATGGTCCTTTTAAGAATTAGATGTTTTATCAATACATGTGCCACTTCGCTGAATTAAACATATGATTAAAGCGTAACGTTTTACACCATGAACAGAGTTTTAGACCTTTGAAGTGGTCTACGCCATACAGATAAGGACATACCCCGAGCAACAGAGAATTATCATAAGTTTAATACACAGAGAGCATTAACCTTTGTATCGAGAGTAAAGCATTTGCGTGTGACAGATAAATACTAATATATATTTATATAGTCACAGTTATTTCATGTTTAATATCCTGCAGCCTCAAGTTTTTACTACCATGAACCAATCACGTCATCATATTAAAGGTTACGTGTGGAGGACCAACAGATTCTTAAAAGAATTGTTACTGTGGTCAAATCATACTATGATCAACGAGATGTCATTAGCCTGTCAACAAAATCGTAATATTTTTATTAAAGTTTATATTTACAGTTTTTCCTAAGAGTCAAACACTTTATCAAGTAATTAAATACATTTAATCAACAATATGGCAATTAAATCATAATCTCCGTCCCCTGAAATGTAGCTCTTATAATGCATAAATAATTTGTAATAAATATTAAAAACATGGTAATACTAAAAAACATGTTTTATACGAACGTTTCGGAATTTCCTTAAATTCAATCATGGTCGTTAATATTTCAGAATAAGCTAGTTCATAATATTCGAACTACAAAAAACAACGTTAGTATTGAGCGAGTTTTCGTATTCAATCGGAAGTTTGGAAAGAATGGATTTACACGGTAACAATATAATGGAATGTACGATAAAACATGTTTAATACATAGCATTCTTAAGAGAAAAACTATTATTGAGAAAGGCTTAAAAATAAGTATAAACACTGTATATTTAAAATAATAATAAATATTAAATAAAAACACTGAGAATCCAGAATTGATTACATTAATGTTGATGTTATTATTTAGTGTTGGGTAGAGTTCGTAATCTGTGGTTCGGGAGTCGAGAATTTTAAAGTTTTTTAGAAGTATTGGGTGGTTTCTATTATCACAGTGCAATTGGATAAAAGACTCGGGTGGATTACTTAGCTTATATCCGTTTCTTGCTGCATTTCTCATGTGCTCGGGTGCACGTATTTGTAAGTGACGTGTAGTTTTACCAATACAGGTAGCTTTACAGCTACCAAAAGTGTATTTATATATGACCCACGAAAGCATAGGAATGGGTAGAGCATCTTACTTTTTTCTTTGGAATGTATCTACAGAACTCTTAAATCCTTTCCTAGAATTAACAAAAATAACACACCAAATATAGGATGCCTTATTAAAAATAAACTTAAAAATGCAACGTTATGCTCATTTTATTACTTCAACCCCTTAAAAAAACCCTCTTCCATTACACAGGTTTTTTATTTTTCTGCCTTAAAAGAACTTTCCAGTAACCGAAACGTTGTTCTTAGCCGGCCAGGTAAATATACAGGTGTCGTCATTTTAAACAGATCTGATTATGTCTCCAAATTGGAAGATATTTTAGATGACAGAACAAAGTTTAAACCCCCTCGGTAATGATTGGCTTAAGCTTACTCTCAAGCGTGAGGAAAAGCCTCAATGGATTTTACGATATTTTTAAAATTGTAAACTCATCTCTGACACCACTTTTGCAGAATTTTATCCTACAAGTACCCGCCATGTTTTATGTATAGCTTTCCGAAACTACACAAAAATAGTTTACCCCTCAGACCTATTCTATCTACTTTTGATTCCCACGTTTACAAACTTGTTAAATATCTTGTACTTGCATTTAAGTTCACTAACTAAGAACGAATTTACTGTTAAAGGTTATTTTCCCTTTGCTCAAAAGATATCTAATTTTTCTAATTCAGACCAATTCGTTATAGCCAGCTTTGATATTCAGTCTATATTCACCAACATCCCACTTGAGGAACCAATTAAACTAATTATTAAACAGTTATTCCCTACCAAAAATGCTCTGCACTCTAGCTTTAACCAACACAAATTCAAACACCTTCTTATACTGGCCCTCAAGGACAATCACTTCGTTTTTAATGGTAATTTTTATGACCAGATAGACGGAGTGCCGATGGGATCACCTCTGGGTTCGACTTTTGCAAATATTTTTCTATGTTATTACGAACATCAATGGCTGGATAACTGACCCCTTTATTACGAACCAGTATTATATAGAAGATACGTTGATGATAAGTTTCTACTCCTTCACAACACTGATCATGTCAAGAAGTTTTTATAATATCTAAACTCACAACATCCATGTATAAACTTTACATATGAGATGGAAGAAAACAAACTTAGCTTTCTTTTAGACGTCCAAGTAAATAAAATAAACAACCTCTTTGTCAAATCTATTTACCGTAAGAAACATTTACTGGCTTATACACTCGTTTCGACAGTTCCAAAACAGATACCTTCAAACATATCCTTGTTCTAAATCTTCTAAACACAGTGTATAATATCTGTTCTGACTACTTCTGTCTTCACTCAGAAATTTCAAAAATTCATAACATATTACAAAGTAATGGTTATCCTCTTAATTTATTACACTCTATTACACGAAGATTTTTCAAAAATAAAATATAACCTACCAAAAAGTCACACACTGTCTCAAAATATCCACTAATTCTTATCTCTTTATTTTCATTGGCCAACAAAGTTTTAAACTCAAATATCAAATTCAAAAAATAATCAAAACATATTACCCACAAAGTATGTTAAGTTTAGTATTTACGTCAACATTTAGAATTAAAAATATGTTTAAAATCAAAGACACTCTACCCATTCCTATGCTCTCGTGGGTCGTATATAAATACACTTGTGGTAGCTGTAAAGCTACCTATATTGGTAAAACTACACGTCACCTACAAATACGTGCACACGAGCACACGGGAATTTCAGCAAGAAGTGGATATCAGTTAACTAATCCACCTGAGTCTTGTATCTGATTGTTCAATTGCACAGTGAGACTAACAACCATTCCATATTTCTAAAAAACTTTAAAATTCTCGACTCCGGAACCACAGATTATGAATAATATATTACACATGTGTATGCCACATGTTTTATCGTACTGTCCATTATATTCAGTACGTAAAAACTGACAGTTCTTGTGCAAAGTTGTTAAATAAAATAATAAAACTAAGATCAACGTTTTATTATTTTATTTTCCATCATATTGTTACCGTTTACATCTATTCTTTCTAAACTTAATTAATTAGACAATAAAGCCAGGATACCTTTAAGCTATTCTGTACCATAAACTAACCTTTAATTATCCTGACGACGAACCAAGTACTTCATTCAATAAGTTAACAGTTATCTAACCTGATCACAGAGGCAGACTAGCCCTGAGTCAATGTGCACAATAAACTCGTTTTTAATTATACTGACGATTCAACCAGGCAACAGATAGGTTCAATGAATTAACCTAAAGATCAAGCAAGCCCATTCTTGAATGGTTGACCCTAGAAAGTGGTATATCTTTTAATAGCTCTGTCAATAATAACTTAACTAGACCTTAATTAACTGGTCCATCGTTAGTTTTAAATAAGATGTGTGGATTTCCCCGGATAGACTATTCTCGAATGAATCCATAGAGTGAGTTATGAGTTAATCCACAAATAATCAGATTAATCAATCAAGGCTAACCCATACTCATTCAGTACAATAAATGAACTAACTCTTACTAATTACTGCAAACATAGATTTGGGTTATACCCAAATTTCTTTTCAGCAAAATGCGTGATATCACTCTGCTAGAATCAGACTTCTCTCGTGTTACTCCCTAGAATAGACAATCTCGTAAATAAATTTGACCACAGAACCAGTTAGTTAATCCCGATAACACTGATGGCTCTTAGCTACTTCATTTAAACAACCCTGAATTACTCCATACATTGAGCTAGTGTACAATTACGATCATTCAGACCAACCAATATTTACTACATATAACATAAAACAAGAACATAACTAGCCTGAGAAACTATCTAGTAAATTATTTCGCTTGATAATTTAAAACTTTAACTTTAAACTTTAACGTGATAACAAAAATACAAAATAGTTATCATAATAAAGCTTCAAGTATTATACACTCTAACATATCCGTTAAATGTTTGTCTGGTAAAGGTTTTTATTAAAACTTTGAGTTTATAAATTTTCAAAGTTTATATTACAGTTACGGCAGTTTTCCGGTGGGACAACGGATTTACAACACTAAAATCAAAGGCTCGATTCCCCTCGGTGGACACAGCAGATGGCCCAATGTGGCTTTGCTATAAGAAAACACACATAGTTACGGTAACATTTGAGCCGACCTTACAAACCCTCAAGCTTCACGAAAAACAATGATCTAAGAATGATGGATTTTTCTGTGTTTGTGGTATTTTTTTCACATTAATTAATGATAAAAAAATGTACAACTCAATTTCCGATCATCGGAATTGCCTATGGTTAATCGCACAAAAATCCACATCAATTACTGAAAGCCCAACAACTGTGTGTTATTTTAGAACACATCGTTAGGATTACTGGGAACTGCATGAAACCAAATAAAGGGAATTGACTGGGTAATTTAATTCGTTTCTGGTTGACCGAATGTTTATAATATGGCTTCACCCAAGTATATATCTAGCCAGCAAGAGACTTGCATAGCATTGGTGAATCAGATCAGTTGAGATCTCCGACTTCTTATGGGGCATAATTTGATGATGCTCATTTCACTGGTCATTTTGGATTACAAGCATTTTGACTGTTTTATGATATTTCTTGTTGCTATTTTATTAAATCTTGTTGATTAAACCATGGTTGAACAGCTTAAACTCACGTGAAATAAATAATAAACATAGACAATGTTTATAAAATGTCGACATCAAGATCTCTTCTGCTCTGCAACATAACCATATATGTTTACTTACAAAACATGAATAAATAGTAATCAGACAATTCATCAGATAAGACTTTAACAATATTAACCCCGTATATACCCTATGCTATATTTTGACCTTTGAGAAATATTGTTTCCAAACTATTGGTTCAGAAAGTAGATAACGCCAATATTCATCTGAAAGAGTAATAATTACGTAACGTTTCTTAATAAAACTGAAGATAATAAGTTGAACTATCGTTGATAGAAATTTGAATATCGTTGATACATGGATCCCAATAATTAACTAGTTATTTGGAAATGTACAAGCCCAAAATTTGAGATAACTAATCTTTCTTGCGGAATTATAGCACTGGCATCTAATTATACTAGGATAATTTACAATACCCCCACCACATAGTTATTAAACTACCGATAATTAGTATCATTTAGAAAATGAATTACAGGTTTGATACCAAGTTTATAATTTCTTTTAGGTTATTAGTCTAAGATTGTAAAATAATTTGTCTTTATTATTTTGTTGTTTTTTTTTTTACTAACAGTTTCGAAAACATAATTTAGTTTAAGCTTGAGTTCTTGGTAGTGTTCTTCACATTAGTATTTTATTTTCCAAATCCTTACGTCTCATTTAATAATTCATAGTCGAAATTAATTTCATCGGCTAGCCTAAGTACGTCCATCCAAACATTGTTTATAACAATGAAAACCTTAAACCTTGACAGCAATTTTCAATGAACGTGAGATATTGTTCCAAAGAACCATAAATATTCTCGAAATAAAAAAAATACGAAAAATGAATTTCGTACCGTTCAAAATCGTATTATACCTTGCGCTCATGTGCTTTATGTCAGTTTCGTGTTGTTTACATCGAGACTCTCCTAGTCTCAAAACTGCAGTGCGTTAGTTCACTACTTATTACCACATATACAGTTACTTTTGATCAATCGGAAGCTAGTTCTTCTGTACGAGAAGATAGGTTTAGAATAAGGAACGTTATTCTTTTCCACAGATAATTGTATTTTGTTGTTATTTCTGCAGAAAGTCGGAACACTTCCAGCAAAATCAAAGTTATTCCGTATTTTGAATTAATTCATCGTTTAAACCTTGTCTCTCTAGAAGCATAGTTACACGAAAACAATGACAAATTAAAGGGAGAACAGGAACACAAAGAAAATAAATTTAGAAGTCTACATATTTAAGCGGTGTCCCTATAGCGCAGTGGATAGCTCGTTGGATTTCTAATCCAAATGTACCGAGTTCGTTCTCCGGCGGTGATGCCACTCACCATTTCCTGGTCCAAAGTCTAGGACGAGAACCAACCTGCTAAATTACTGCAACAACGGTGAGATGTTGTGGCAGCTTTGACTACAGGGATTATTATTATATGTTTAAGCAATATCTAACTGTCTGTATATATATATCTTAAAAGCACCGGATGTCTTTCTGTAAGTATTTTTACATAAGTTTTCTCCTAGCGTCTGTCAGATGATCACATAACCGTATACGTTTTTAGTCTGCTTGTCCGGGATATATATATATATGTGTGTGTGTGTGTTTTGTAAAAATACGTTATAAGTGACTTATTGGCTATATCGTATATCAACGCATTTTCTATGTGTATATAATACTGGCCTAGCAGCATTTTTTAAACTCGAGTCCGCGAGTCATAAACAAAATATCATAAAAATATTTATGATTTTTAGAATAAAAATCTTTTTCGTAAAATTAAATTTATATGAAGTAAAACATTTAATTTTCGAATACAGATTTTCATTTACACGGAATCTTTTGTTTTTCAAAACAAAGAACATCAATAGGTTTTGGGATCCGCGGTAAAAATTTAAATTAAAAGGCGCCCTCAGATTAGTAAAGTTTGAGAACCACTGGCCTAGAGTATACAAATTACGTAGGTAACGAAAACTTCTAAGCGTAGTTTATCACCGGTGCCTAGAAAATGGAGAACTTATCACTAAGTCTGAGTTTCTCCACATGTTACCCTCTGTTGTGTATAGCATAGTAAAGTTTAATCCAGAAAGGGCGAGAAAACGTTTCCATATTTATGTAAGGAACATATTATATATATATTTATGTTATTGAAGTATAGCATTACAAATATAAATTTATAACATACTGATAAAGGAACTGACATAAAAAGAGAAGAAAATGACAGTTTAGACTAGCACACCACTACTATAAAATACACGCTGTAGCTTAAGCCATTACACTGCGTGTTTTATAAACCTAAGTCTTGGATATTACTTTCTCTATCTCTGAAACGTAATGTATTAGTATTTAGCCGAGAATGGTGTCAGACCCTGGGTCATTAGACGCAGACGGTCTATCAGGATTATCTAAGCTCAGTAAGCTATCAAATAAATCCTCGAGCGTTGATAAGACACGCAAAAAAAGAAGAAAAATCAATACTCTGTGAAAGGAAGATTCTACGTTCTTGGCTAACGTGAAAAGACTTCTTGTCCTTTTAGAGGATCAAACCAGCTCAGGTTTCGAGGAATAGTGGACAAAAATGGCTCTTTACAAATTACTTTTTTTTCCCGACTAACAGTAATATGACAAAGTTCCTGATTACCATCACATTTTTTTACCAATGGTTCTTTTAGAGCATGATTTGCTGAAGCTGCAGGAAGTGGACCAATGAACAGAAATGGAACTTTAATTATGAAACATTAAAAGAAGCTGAGCTACCAACTTTGGCTAGGATTACTATAGCAGGAAAAGTAAATTAAAGTTTAAAAAATATGTAATGGCTTAAAAATTAAGGTTGTGCCTATTGAAAAAAAACCAACATAAATGTACTTAAAAATTAAAACGTATATGCTAAATGTTTTGTTACAAGGAGACGCCATCAAGTTAATAGTTTCTCATTGGTCAGTAAAATGATCTCATTCATATTTCTTGTTTAATAATTATATTGAGTGTTATTACATGAACGTGAAGAAGTGCTGTATTTTGAAGTGTTACATTAGTTTATTAAATGTTTGACAATTCAATGATTCCTCTTATTTTTGCTTATAGTATCGTTAACACCTATATATATATAATAGCCAAATATATGCTTGTCACAATCTGTATCTCTTGAACGGTTAATCGTAGAGAAAAGTATTATATATTAAAATGTTTCCTTTCAAGAGTAAATTACAGGAAAATTATTCATTATTCCTAAAATTTTATATTGATATCAACATAAATCTGAGAAAAAACTTATTAAAAACAAAAATGTTTGATTTTGTGAGAGCATTTCATTCATCTTGGATGTTTTCTGTGTTTTGGAGCAAGCCAAATATTCAAGATGGATCTAACATTGTGATAATCCGTCTAGCAATCATCAGTTTTTCTGATGGCTTGAGTGATATGAACGTCTGGTCGTTCATTCTCTTGTATGTCCATCAATATGCGAATGTTCCATTGTCATTGCTGTTGTCTTTTTGTTTTGGTGTTTTTGACTGCAGGTAGAGTGATCTAGCTGTACGTGGCTATCCAGCTTAGATAAAAAGTGACAGCCTAGGTATAAGGTACCTTTTCTAGCCATTTTCCTATGTAGGGTAAGCAGAGGAGATCATTATATAGGACTGTTCAGTCACGATAGTAGCTACCGAAAAGCATCCTTGTATCATCCCAGGTACAAGATTACCACATGGCTACCACAGCCTGCATGCAGACTCGTAGCTAGAGACTGCTGGATCCACTGGTCCTGTCTCCACCACTACTCCATCCATCGCCACAGGGCTTTGGAGTTAGTGTGGAAAGAGATGTCAGTTTTCCTGCTCATAGTTTCTTGTAGCCTGATGCAACTGACACGAATGTAGGAACAATGCGGTCTTAGCAGGACAGGGGTCTTAATCGTGTGTCAAAGACAGTCTAAGAAGTTTCCTTTCTTGCTGGCCTTTGCAACCATTGAGATTATATAAATTTTTAAGGCTTTGAGGCTTTAGGAAAGGGGGTTGGGGTTGGATACGGAAGTGTAATTTGCGTAGAACCTTGCCTAGGCCTGTTCGACTTGGGTAACCCTGACAAAAGTAGGAGATTTCATGCGACAGAGCCCCGAAGATCTTAGGAATACGCAAACCTCTCCACCACGACAAGTTTACAGTCCGCGGGAAGACTTAAAACATACACCAGTGGTGTAGCTAATGAGAAAAAGCATTATTACATTTCAAATTAATTTTTGCCAAGTTCTGTGCATTTTTGCCGTTGTTCTGTCGGCTTTATCATACCAGTTCAGCGTAATTCAGTTGTGGGGTTACGAATTCAGTTGCATACAACTGTATAAAGAACATCAGTTGCACGTAAATCTTTTTCACACAGAACATCCTTAAGTGGGTTAAAATAGATGTAAATAGAAAGATACGAAGTGCTGATATTAAATTAATACCTACTGCTAACCAGATATTTACATTTTATTGGCGTTTTTAACGTCAAGTTGTTGAAAATGATATATGAAACTAATTTATATTCCGTTATCCAAAAATGTAACAGTGAAGTTGATGAAACAAGTTTAATGTTTATTTGTATGTGGAACAGGCAATTAAAATTGACAACGATTGTTAATGACGCACTTACTAAATATTATATTCTAATGTATTTTTGAATAGGTTCTAATTGTATATTTTTATATATTGGATAATACTTTTATCAACAACATATTTTATGTTAATTTAAGTTATATATTTATCATTATTTATCCTAGTTTTAATAATCACACAGATAATATTTGTTTCACATTAGCAAAATATTACTTTGTAAAACAAGTATGGAATTCGTCTGAGTGTTATGCTTTTGTTATCACCGAACTAAAATAATATATTACCTAGATGGTGTTTTAGTTTTATAAGTAATCTATTTTGTAATACTGTGTTAGGATTCTAATAAATTTTACTTTTATATTCTACCCTATTACATTGCAGAATACTGCTAACATCAAAAGAAAATAAATTACCACATCAAATAACTATTACATGCAACTTCTAACTAAAGCGGAAAATTTACACACTCTTGGAATAGAACAATCTCTAGAATATTTTGATGAGATCCAATCCTTGAACTTTCTACATAGAACTGACCATATGAAAAGCAAGGCTGCTTTAGGAACAATACAGTAACCTTTAAACTGATTACCTTATTAATTGACATTGAAAATCAAATTGTAACTATGAATTGGAGCCTTCTAAATTCAAAGGGATAATCAGTTGATAGCAAAGGAATTATTGTAATGAAGACATCTTCACTTATGGCATGACCAGTGGTAATTGTTGCTTCAATAACATGTGGCAGTAAAGTCTTAACTAATCTTGTTCTGTTACATAATTTTGGAGGATCAAAATTTCTCAGTTGATCTGTAGGTGAATTCCTGTCCGGAAATCTTTTGCAGTAATTGATTATTGATGTCATGAACAGTACGACTGAGGTGCAAGAATTGCTTTTTTACACAACCATTCATAATTTTGATGTATATTAGGGAACACCTTTTCCTTTAACTCTTCTGCATTCTTGACTAAGTTACGAGATTTGTCTGGAATAGTAATGTAGTTGTTTGAGTAATTTATTAGAATATTTCCATCACCATTATTAAGAAGTTTTGATAATTCACCAGCTTCACTGTCACCATTTAAACGCACTCAAATGTTTGTATGTAAGGTCGATATTTATCCGCGGCATAGCGGTTCATAGAATGGCTCCAAGTTGTTGTTGTTGTTGTTTTTATTCAAGTGCAAACTTTTATCTCGTAGCTCCGTCACTTCAGGATGTTAAACCCTTTCGATTGATGTAATTGACCACGCCCAAGGTCTCATAGATTAATTTACTCTAATCCTGCCTAAGATAATTTCAATTTGAGGGTAGGCTGATAGAAATACTGATGAGTAATAAAATCGAATCGGGTATACGCACGCCCCACGCTTGGTCTTTCTGTGGCACAAAAATATAGCTAATAAAAAGGGAAAAAATGCCTCATAGATTAATTTAATCATGCCTAAGAGAATGACAAGAATAGTGTGTGTGAAATTACCTGATAGTAATAATGTAACACCACCAAATAATACATCCTTTATCCCGATATCTCTCAATGTTCTATCTAAGGCTTCAACTGCATTTTTATGAGCCTCTTTGCTTTCATTCCACAATATCATTTTACATTCTTTCAACACCCATGCCTTTGATGTCCCTTTCCTTATACTACATACAAGCTGCTCAACATGAGATAAATTAAGAGGTATCTTAAAAGCTGAATTAGCTGTCCTTCCTCCTTCAATCAATGTTGCTGCAATTCCTGATGACGCAACAGCCAAAACAATTTGTTTTTCCGATCTAAGTTTTTGCAAGAAGCAAGTTACTGACAAATGTTTTTCCTGTTTCAACTGAAGCATCAAAGAATACTACACCACCTTTATCATTTTGAACGCTTTTAGGTGTATGTTTACAAGCAAAATCTTGATCTTCTGTCAGTTTTTTTTCATTTTCAGCAATAATTTTCAAAAGCTCATCCATATTGTATGATATTTCCCTGATGTAATCCACAGCAATGTTGCTTATTTCAGTCCTAACTAGTGAAGGTAGGCCAAAATCTTGGAGTAATCTTCCACCAAGTTGTAAAACTTTGTCTTGAAGGATGATTAAGGGTTCATCGAATACTTCAGAGTACTGGAAATCTATGTCCTTTGCATTCTGTAAAGAATGTCTTTTGCCATACTTTCTCTATGATTTTCCCACAGTTGAAAAAGGTTTGAAATACCACCTATTTGTAATATCACTGCAAATAAAGCTCTTAGTTTTTTTTGTAAATTTGTGGTAGCTGATTCTTCAAGTGTACTATTACAGTGACTATCATCTTCCAACAAACAGCTCTGAAACCGTTACATAATTCACCATTGACTCGCTTCACATATTCAAAGGATGTAGGGACTAGGAACTGTATGAAATAACAGTCTCAAACTCAAACAAAAACCCTCAAAATTAGTTCGGTATATTGTATAAACTCTTTCTAATGCAGGGCTCAGTTTGATACCTTGATGGCTTTCCACATTGGAACCTTGTGTTCTTCTTTTTCTCCTTTTTTGTTGGTTTTTCCATATGAAATAGTATGGTACTTCTGAATACAATAATGGTTTTGCAATTTCATCAGTAAAGCATAGGTCAAAAAGAGGCAGTAAGTGTAGTTTTAGGTGGCTGTTCAATTCTCTGCAATACATTTTCATCATTAAAGAATACTCTTTAACCATTTTCTAAATGGACTTGTAAATTCAGAACTGTGGGGTGACGTTCATGTATTGTAAATTCAAATATTCTATAAATTGCTTCATGTATACTTATGTATCCTTCCAAACTGTCATGTTGAAACTTCATTTTCAACATTACCATCCAGTTCAATACCGAAGACAGCCATATCCGAACCCTTATTGACATATTTACAAACATATTTTATACTTTTAACTGAATTGCATAATTCAATATTGATGTGAGCATTGAGAGGTAGAGGTAAGGGTTATAATGTACAATGCACCTATTATCATTTTTAATTTTCTTCAAGAGTGCTATACCTCCATCATCTGGCTTTCTTCCCTTATAAAGTGGATATCCATCAATGTATGTTTGTGTCTCTTTGTAAACCTTTTGCTATATATTCCTTCCTTCTTGGATTGCGAATTTACGTTGAATGAGCCATATGGACCATGAATCATATGCTGTTTCACAATTTGAAACAAAATGGGATCATCATTAGAATTTGATAGCTCTGTAGAAATAATATCATCAATTTGATTGGTTCAGATTTTTTCTTCAAGCCAAATTAGTATGTGTGCATGTGTAAGTTCTCTTTTTTGCCATTCAATAGTGTACATGTCACATTGTGTGTTATCAATGATTCCACGCTTTGTTAAAAGTCCATAAGTTTCACAATAATTAATCTAAAAACATGTGCAATTAGCCCATGGCGGTTTTGAGGTTTTTTGATTACTTGTCAGTTCTCTTGTAATTTTAGTCCAATTTGGATTGAAGATAAATGTTATAAACAGGACTGGGCGTCCACATTTCCTAACATAACACATGGTGTCATGTGTTACCAATAAAAGTCACCAATATGCACTTTATGAAGTTTCTTCGTAGTATGATATCATTTTGTAGTAAACGAAAAAATAAAATAAGAAATAAAAGTTATACTCTGAAACACTTTCTGAATAATCATAAAAAGGACTAGAATACACTTTAAATTTGGGAATATATCGACAAATGCTGACTCTTAAACGTAATACTGGCTGTAAGTGAAATCTTAGTGAATATTTACTATATATATAGGTGGATATATGAAAAATCAATAATTTTGTGACGGCTGTTTTCGGGAAAGGCGACACACTATGGTTTAAGAAACCCATTTCGAAGAGCATTTCCTCCTAAAATCTATCCTGGTATTTTTAATAAAGCTACTATTTTTCCGATCTAATTGAGTAAATACTGATTAAATTCTATTTCAACCTGGTATAAAAGGTGGGTCTCTCAGTGACTCAGCGGTAAATCTGTGGGCTTATAAAACTAAAAATCGGTTTTGGTTACCCATTTTGCGCTTAACAACAACAAAAACAAAAATGGCGGCTAGAAAACAACAAATATCCGTTTTGAAGTTTAGTTTGAATTTCATTCTGGAACTAATTACGTGTAAGTACTTTATCTATACTTCTTGGATGAAAGCTCAAATGTTGCAGATTTATTCCCAAATAATAAATTACAAAACTTATGGGTGATAAAACAAAACCCTTGCTATAAGGGATGTGACACTTCCTATAAAGTCACGCCAGGTATATCGAAGCAAGCTATGATTGTTACCAAAAGCAACTTTGATTCTTTTCCAGACTACGAATATTTTACATTCTACACATAAAATTGGACATTATTCAGCTAAAATTTTAAAAAATAGTTGTCCATTGTTTTAATAATCACTATATTCAAACAATAATAATCTATTTAGCAAATACCAATATAATTTAAGAATTTATGAGCCATATTTTATTTCGTTTAACAATAAGTATAGACTAGCATAATTAATAATCAACAATTACTCTACGTTTCGTATGTCTGTCTTTTCTTAATTAAAACATTGTTTGTTTTTTACAGTCCTATATAGTAAGCATTTCTTCAACTTCGTCAATGTGTTATACCTAGAATCTTGCTCTAAACCAGCCCCCCAGTGGTACAGCGGTATGTCTGCGGACTTACTACGCTAGAAACCGGGTTTCGATACCCTTGGTGGGCAGAGCACAGATGGCCCATTGTGTAGCTTTGTGCTTAATTCCAAACAAACAAACAATCTCTAAACCAACAAGAAACATAAATTTTTCATGGATCACGAAAGGGGAAAAAAATGCTCACTTAATGTTTACTGCAATTACTGGATAGTTAGAAAATTTTAAACATGTGTATCTGTTTTAGTTAGTATTTATTGTGGAAAAATTTTAATTACAGTCATTTTCCGTTTAGCAGATCCTCATACACGAAAGTACACATCACAGTCTAAATGATAAACTCTACCAAACATTTCTGCATATCCCCATACACGAAAAATACATATAACAGGCTAAATGGTAAGTTCTACCAAACTTAGTAAATCTTTGAAGTTTAAAGGTTATACATCCCAGCATCAGAATGGAGTTGTTGCGTTTGAAATTTCAGCTAATAAACATGTGTTTGCTTATGACACTATTTATTCAAGTTTTCGAAGACCTTATTTATTATACTAACAACTTTCAAGCAGTTTTAAATACAATTGTTACATCCTTTAAATGTTAACAATAACGTAATGGTAATATTTTGAAAATGTGAAATATTAGTTGAATTATAGGAAAAAGTTATGTTTTTCTCCATCTGAGCACCTACCACATTTCGTGCCAAATTATTATATTATCATGAAAACTTTATAAAAAGCGGATTATATAGATAACTTTATTAATGGTGTTTTGCATCTGAAGTTATTGTCGTTTACTTAAGTTATACATAAAAACTGTGCTCTTTCCTTTGATTTCGTGTTATTACATATTTTCGTTTTTCCACTAGTATCTCTTCTGGGGCTTATTTTTCTATGCGTACTTCGCTATTCTACTTTTTCTACTATTCTAGTTATTTTCATGTTGTTCCTAATATGTATTTGTTTTTCCTTTATTCTCTTTACTCTTGTATTTTGAGTAAGACTATTTTATATTCTCTCCTCTTTCTGTTTCCATTAAACTTTGTGCTTATTTTTCGGTGTTGTTTTTTAGTGAGTTTTTTTTTAATTTCAACATTTATCTAATGAGGCTTGTGCTGTTTTATATTTTATGCTTGGTAGCTTTTTTATTTATTTTTACGAACATCCTGTCTAAGAATTACGTAGAAAACAATAATTCAGGAGTACTCCTGCATCACTGCACATAATTGCTGACTGTAATCAGCGATAATTACAAGTCACTAGAATATAGGATATGTCAACGTAATTAAACTTCTGTAATCTGCCAAACCTCAGTAGGTAGTAGCTGTCATATAGGTAAGACTTTCGCTAATGTTTGTGTGTTCTTATTGTTTTTCAAGAAAAGGTTATACAGCAAGATAATGAAACTAGGTAAAGAGACTTCTTTAACATCTCTTGACAAACTTGAGTATCAAAAGATGAATAGATAACAAACATTTTTGTATAAAACAATTCACTAAGAAATATAAAAAGTTACAAAAAATTATTCATATATTAATTGTTCCACGGAATTCTATAGCATATCGAACTCTCGAAAAGTGGCACATGTATGAAACTCCATCAAACAGCACTCTCACGTTAGATTAACGGCAGATAGAGATCAGGGTTCTAATATATCTAAGAGATATAAGATACAACTTATATGAGATTTTTTCATCTTTTTATTTCTCTGTTGTTGTTTTTTTGTCAATTATATTTTCTTCCTGACAGTAATATTAAATCTACCTCCCCCCTTTATTCTCAAACTCTTATGTACTAAATACAAATATAGTAAGCTTTGGGATCATCCTGTAATCCTCGCTTTAAAGGTTCTCGCAACTATTTATCTATATCTTAATAAAAAATGTGACCTAAGAAACACCTTAAAGCGAATTAAATTCAGATTCATATTTTCTTATACATAAGCTAGAATTACCGATAATAGGTGGTAATTCTGAAAAATAACTCAGAGCACTGGGCGAAAACAAAATATAATCGAGATTTTTAACATCTCTGTCACTTTTAATTATACACCACCAAACAGTTACATTTTTACACGAAGATTCTAAATTAAACTCCTAATTTCTTTTTTTAATCTTATATATATATTGCGAACCGTGGTGTCTGTCCGAGCGTTCGTCTGTCTCCCATTTAAAAATAATGTAGAAATTGTTTCATTTTGCAAATAACAGCAAACATAATCTTTTGCAGCAAATGTAATATTTGATGTATAACAGTAAGTTTGTTGTTGATTAACACACATTTGTGTATTACTAGCAGAACAACACACGCCGTTCATGAATTTATATATAATTGGTACTAGCCACTTATGCTTTACAAGCATGGCTTATAATAAGTCAGGTTCAAACAATTTTCGAGAAACATATATCGTGAAGTTTTCTTTCTTGGATAGTCGAGCTAATCTTCTATGGTCTCAGTTTCGTAATAAATACGTTTATCATGTAACTTTCATACTGTGGAATTTATAAATAATGTCATTATTTATTTCCCCAGCTACTTTTTTAGAGGTACAAACCCCAGTTCCAACATTTTAAGACATTATATTTATTTTAGTCATTACTAATTCCTTTTCAGGTATTAGCTTTTTTATTTGTTTCAAGTGCGAAAAAAATAAATATATTAATATTTCCATCGCCGTTTAGAAATTGTTACGTAAGTTTCGGGTTCAAATATTCTTGTGCTAATAAGTGTATTAAAACAAAAAAATATACTGCCTACACTGGCACAGAATATATTAAAGAAAAGCCTTTCGTACTGATAAGTAAATTAAATTAATATATCAATCTTTTTCTTTTCATTGTTTAATTCTGTTAATTTATCAACAATACTTTTACAGCATTACAAGAAGCGTATGATAAAAGATGGGTAGTGACTGGGTGGTGTGAAGTACATTCCACTTCTTAATGATGGACCGTACTCAAAGGGATAATCAGTGACTTTGAAATTATCTTGTAACCTTCACCTGATCTGTGCTTCTCTACCACCTTATCCCTGATTATTTTGGAAAGCTCCTTGGTTTTGCATGTTTGATTTGTTGTATCACTATGTGAGTTGTGGCTTGAACAAATGCATTCACTCTGAAGACAAGTTAAACCACTTTGATTACACAGACAGAGACCAGTTCAGTAATTTTGTGACCTTCCAAACTATCTTTTGCACCTGAACTGATTTAGGGTTGTCGTACCTAAGGAGTTGAATACTTATGCAATTGAGAATATTCTAATTTTCTTTGAAAATCTAACTTGCTTACATAATAGCAGAGTTTCTATTTTTT
Organism: Limulus polyphemus; assembly: GCF_000517525.1. NCBI lineage: Eukaryota > Metazoa > Arthropoda > Merostomata > Xiphosura > Limulidae > Limulus > Limulus polyphemus. Next base: position 63,519 of record NW_013669057.1, read on the forward strand.
AGCTTTCTCAGTTTGCAGCAGATTGAGTAGATTCTAAATATAAAGTCCAATTTGAAAGTTTCATTATTCTTAACTCAGACGGCAACAGGTGTGGTGGTGAATACTTTCGCAAAGCACTGTATAACTTCAGAGTTTGATGGGTAGTTGATTTTAGTTTGGTTTTAAACTTATTAATATTAAAATCTCCAGGAAAACAAAAAAAAATGTATGTATTTTATGTGAAAAAGGCTTAGGTCAGATTTCGTAGATAGCTTTTATATACGGAAACATCTGTTAGCTGAGTTCTTGCACAGATGGTAAAATATAACGTTGATAAACGGAAACATCGGCACATGTAAATATGTAGATCTTGAAAGTCGATTTGCTCAATACTAAAATATAGCATTGATAACTGGACCAATTTTCAAGTTTTGAACAACTCGACTTTCAAGATCTACATATTTACATGTGCCGATGTTTCCGTTTATCAACGTTATATTTTAGCATCTGTGCAAGAACTCAGCTAACAGATGTTTCCGTATATAAAAGCTATCTACGAAATCTGACCTAAGCCTTTTTCACATAAAATACA